>NC_140990.1:5068822-5231369 GCF_052327205.1 Somniosus microcephalus | reverse complement strand
GGGGGAGAGGGGGAGGGGAGAGACGGGGAGGGGAGAGAGGGGGATGGGGAGAGACGGCGAGGGGAGAGAGGGGGAGGGGAGAGACGGGGAGGGGAGAGAGGGCGAGGGGAGAGAGGGGGAGGGGAGAGACGGGGAGGGAGAGACGGGGAGGGGAGAGGGGGGAGGGGAGAGAGGGGGAGGGGAGAGAGGGGGAGGGGAGAGACAGGGAGGGGAGAGACGAGGAGGGGAGAGAGGGGGAGAGAGGGGGAGGGAGAGAGGGGGAGGGGGGAGACGGCGAGGGGAGAGAGGGGGGAGGGGGAGAGACGGCGAGGGGAGAGACAGCTGATGGGTCTGCCCATGATGAATGTGGAAAGATTGCTGTGAGCCGGGGTGGGGGGATTTAGGGATCGAGTTCGAGGTATGAGATCACTGACACTCCCTCCAGCGAGATACTCATCCATGTTATACGTGACTTCCCCTTATATCTGTTCCGCCTCCCAGTCTGTGCGAGGGTGTCGATGAGTTAGAAAGAGAGAATGTCCTTGAGGTGTCAAAGATAGAATCTATTTGCTAGTAGTTAAGAAACAATAAAGGTGCTATTCCGCTACTTGGTGTATTTTATGGGCCATCAAACAGTGGGAAGGAGATAGAGGAGCAGATTTGCAAAGAAATCACTGAGCGGTGCAAGAACTATGGAGTGGTGATAATGGGAGACTTTAACTACCCCAGCATTGAATGGGTGAGTGATTGTGTTAAGGACAGAGAAGGGGAAGAATTTCTGAAATGTGTGCAGGAGGATTTTCTCGCTCAGTATGATTCCTGCCCAAAGGAAGGCGGTATTGCTGGCGTCAAGTGAAGAATGTCACAGTGGGGAAGCACCTCAGGAATAGTGATCATAGTATCGAGGAACAGCACCTCATCTTCCGATGAGGCACTTTACAGCCTCCCGGACTCAATATCGAGTTCCACAATTTCAGATCATAACCTCGGCCCCCTATTATATTTTTTATCCACATTTTTGGTTTGTGCCTTTTCCACACGGCAGCTATCTCTCACTGTGCCAGCGCATTTCACACTTCATCGAGAGCCATTGTTTGTTTCTTTACCTGTCCTATTACCATCTCGTCTCACCTTGAATATCTCTCAACGTCTCTCCTTTCATCCCCGCCCCCATTTCTCCAGCCCCCAAACTGGCCTTTTAATCTGTTTCATCTCCTGCCTTTTTTTTTTCTCCGTTCTGACGAAGGGTTTCGACCCGAAACGTTGACCCTGTTTCTCTCTCCACGGATGTTGCCCTGGCCTGCTGAGTTTTTCCCAGCGTTTTCTGTTGTTATTTCGGATTTCGCAGCATCCGCAGTATTTTGCTATCGTCATAGTATCGTAAGGTTTAGATTAGTTATGTAGAAGGACCAGGAGCAATCTAGCATAAAAATACTTAACAGGAGGAGGGCTAATTTCAGCAAATTGAGGAGGGATCTGGCCCGGGTAAATTGGAGTCAAAGACAGGCAGGCAGAAATGTAATGGAGCAATGCACTGCCTTTAAGGAGAAGATGGTTCGGGTGCAGTCTCGGTATATTCCCACTAAGGAGGGCAACCAAAGCTAGAGCTCCCTGGATGGCGAAGGAGATGGAAAGTAGGATGAAGCAGAAAAAAGGGGGCGTATGACAGATGACAGCTTGATAATAATGGGCCAGAAATTCGCGTCCCCACGGGTGAGTGCGCGCTGGGTACTCACGTGTAGGCCCAACGAAAGTGCCGGTTTCGTGCATGCACTGCGCATGCGCGGGAAACCGGAACTTCCGTTCCTTAAAGGAAAGGGTTCACAGGTCGAACGCGTGCGCCGGAGAGGCAGCACCTACGCCTGGAACTTCCATTTTTTTCCCCCGGGTTTCTCCGGGAGAGTAAGCCTCCAAGAGCTACGCTTTTAAAAAGCAGGCGCAAGGCCTGCTTTTAACAAAGTAAGTGGTGAATTAAGTAAAATTAAAACATTTTTTCCACAGGTTTATTATTTTTAAATACTTTAAAGAAAGGTAAGTTTATTTTTAGCCTCGTTAAAAACTGTAATTAATTTTTTCAAAGATTTAAATTATTGTTTAAAAGTTATTTTATGTAATTTATAGTTATTTTAAAAATGTGATGGCTTTTTAAAAAATGTATTTGAAGTTTTAGTGATGTTTTGGGGCTGAATTGTATTTATAGATTTGACAGGTCTTCCTGTCAAATCTATGAATAGAGATTCCTTGCTACCATTGGCTCTCCATGGCCCACGTGATCCCAGGGGACGCTTCGAACTAACTGCGCCCCTGGGATATGCGTGTAACCCTTTCACGGTTCTCTAGATATATGTGAGATGTGGTCTCTGTTGTAGACAGTATTCTATAGTCCAGTAAGGAGATCACTACTACAATGGCTTAATTCTAATTATCTTACTTTATAGTTTTAACGTCAGACAGTATAAGAAGATTACGGGTCAATGACCTAAATTAGACATTTGCATACATTAGAATGAATCTAGACATAATAAACATACATTCTCCATTTATATGGATTCAAAGGAGAATCTGTCCCTGTGTCCAAATTTGAGTGCACTCTTTCGTTGGCGCGCTTAAGTTGGAGCTCATGGTATGTATAATGTCTGCAAGACTTACGACTCCGAACCCCTTCATTGAATTCTCTTCACAATCACTGAATTCCACTTTGAGTTCTGGATGCAGAGCTACTAATACAAAGGGCGGCGGCCGAGTTTGGAAGCCCGGGACGGGATGCGGCAGCCATTTGCCTCCTGAGCCCTCTTTTCATAGCTCCTGCCCTCTTTTCTTCCAGTCGCTCCCGTTTCCCGCTTGAAAACCCCGACTCCACCCCTTCCTCCTGGGGTTTCTGCCTGGAGACTGCGCAGCCTCACTGTCTGCAACAGTTGATACTGGTGCAGAATTATGGAAAGTCTGCTCTTAGTCACATTGTGTCCTTAAAAGTTCTTGCCGTACCTTCACATGGGCAACTTTAACCCAGGGATTTATAACAATGATAATACAGTGTCTAAGTTAAAGATTGATAACCATACTTAGCGTACATAACATTTCCAGTGGGTATTACACGCGAGCACGGCGCGCCGGCAGTTGGAGCAGGCCCAGGATCGGAATCCCACGCGGGCCCACAGCTCAACGGCCGGCGCGCTAAGTAAGCCCAGGTCGGAGGCTTGCACCCGCGGGAAGCCTCCGACCCGAATTTCTGGGCCTACAAAGGAGAGTCAGGCTGAATATAGAAAGTTCAGAGGGGAAGTGAAAAAGGAAATAAGAGGGGCAAAGGGACAGCACGGGAATAGATTGGCAGCTAACATAAAAGGGAATCCAAAGGTCTTTCATAGGCATATTAACAGTAAAAGCACCTCATCTTCCGATTAGACACTTTGCAGCCTTCCGGACTCAATATCGAGTTCAACAATTTCAGATCATAACCTCGGCCCCTATTACTTTTTTACTTATATTATTTATCCACCCCTTTGTTTTGGTTTTTCCCTCGCCCCCCCCCTTTCCTTTTTTTTTCTCTCTCCCACATGGCAGCTCTCTCCCATTCTGCCAGAACATTTCACACCTAATCTGAGCTGTATTTTGTCCCCACTAGTCCGATCACCATCTCGTCTGGTTTTGAATACCTCTTAATGTCTCTTCACTTCTTTAGTTCTCTCCCAGCCCTGCCTTTCGATCTATTTCATTTCCTCTCCAGTTTTGAAAAAGGGTTTCGACCCGAAACGTCGACTCTAATTTCTCTCCACGGATGTTGCCTGGCCTGCTGAGTTTTTCCAGCATTTTCTGTTGTTATTTCGGATTTCCAGCATCTGCAGTATTTTGTTTTCTTAACAGTAAATCATAATCATCATAATGATAATCAATTTTATTGTCATTGTTAGTGCACAAGTGCAGTACAACTAAATGTAGGCTTGCGGCTCCCGAGAGTGTACATTTAGATTAAGACATTTAAACATTCAACGTACATTTCGCTTGTAATACATTAACATAAACATAACCATAATAAAGTGCATTGGCGGATGTGCAGGCTTCAGAGTTTATTTGTGGAGTTCAGTAGGATGACAGCCCTGGGAAAGAAGCTGTTCCTAAATCTGGTCGTACGGGTGCGAATGCATCTGTAGCGTCTCCCAGATGGCAGGAGGGCGAACAGACTGTGGCTGGGGTGGGTAGGGTCTTTGATGATGGATCGTGACCTCCGTAAACAGCGTTTCTGGTATATGTGCTCTATGGTCGGTAGCCGGGTGCCGGTAATGCGTTGGGCAGTTTTGACTACCCGCTGCAGGGCTTTCTGGTCATAGTAGCTACAGCTGCCATACCATACTGTGATACAGTTCGTCAGGATGCTCTCTATTGTGCAGCGGTAAAAGTTAGAGAGGATCAGGGGTGACAGGTTACATCCCTTCAGCCTCCTTAGGAAATATAGGCGCTGCTGGGCCTTCTTCACCAGAGAGGAGGTATTGAGGGACCAGGAGAGGTCTTCCGTGATGTGGACTCCGAGGAACTTAAAGCTGTCCACCCTTTCCACCACAGCCCCATTGATGTGGATGGGGGTGTGACTTCCGCCTTTAGACTTCCTGAAGTCCACAATGATTTCTTTGGTTTTCTTGATGTTACGGGCCAGGTTGTTGTCGGCGCACCACTTCACGAGATGCTGGACCTCCTCCCTGTAGGCTGACTCATCGTTGTTGGTGATCTGGGTTGTCAGAGGGGCGGTGAGACCTATTAGGGACCAAAATGGAAATCTATTGGTGGAGGAAGAGGGCATGGCTGAGGTGCTAACTGAGTACTTTGCATCGGTGTTTACCAAGAAAGAGGACTTTGCCAAAACCATGGTAAACGAGGAGGTTGTCAGGATCCTGGATGAGATAAAAATAGATAAAGAGGTTGTACTAGAAAGGCTGGCTGTACTTAAAGTGGATAAGTTACCCTGTCCGGATGGGATGCATCCTAGGAGGCTGAGGGAAATAAGGGTAGAAATTTCAGAGGTACTGGCCATAATCTTCCAATCTGACTATAAAAGCTTCTACAAGTATGTAAAAAGAAAATGATTAGTGAAGACAAATTTAGGTCCCTTACATTCATAAACGGGAGAATTTATAATGGGGAACAAGGAAATGGCTGAGCAATCAAGCACATACTTTGGTTCTGTCTTCACGGTAGAGGACACAAATAACTTCCCAGAAATGCTAAGGAACCAAGGGGGGAAAAATTCGGTTGATTAGCGCCTCCCGTTTGCGCCCTAAGAGGGCGTTAATGGGACGCAAAGCAACTAGCGCCCGGGCGCGGCGATGTTTGCGCCGCTCGCAAAATTGAACAGACATTTTGCAGCAGCGCTAAACACTACCACCACGATCTCCTGCGCCTGCAGATCATGATGTGAGTCGAGCATGCAACGCCCCGTTAGCGCCCCGGACCGGATATTGACCTTTCCGCTTGCCGCTAGCAATGACAGGTAGAGGGGAACGTTTTGCAGTCGGGAAGGGACTGGGGGAGCGCTATTTAAAGGCGGCCGCTTCCTGCCTTTTTTTGTCAGTGACATTTTTGCACCACGCATTCTGAGAGAGAGAGAGGCTTCTGGAGAGATTCAACGCTGTGTGAAGGAGCTTTGGGTACTGAGCAGCACTTTGCAGGTTCATTTTGATTTGACCTTCCTTGCATCGATTTAGAAGAGACTGTGGGGGCTGTACTCTGAGCACTTTCCCTGGGCCTCTCCATTGTTCTTTCCAGCAGATTCGATGCACAGGTCTCTCCAGGCCGCGATTCAAGGCTGCAATGAGCAGGGTGTGGATGGAGAGCAAGATCGACCCTCCCCTTTAAGAACTGGCCGGCGCCAGTGTGTCTATGTTCCATTGCTGACTGACATCACATGAGCTTCGCCAGCGCTCTGAGGTAGCACCTCGCTCCTCGGCCTTAGCGCCTTAAGAGAGGTGTGTAGCGCCTGATTTAACACTCCAATCACCTCCGGGGCGATAGAAGCCAAGTTTGCAGTCGGAAGCGATAATTAGCGGTGTTGTGTCTCAAGGGGTTTTATACCCTTACCATATATAACAATTAAGAAGGACTCCGGGGTGGAGAGTTTAGTTAACGGCCATTTTATTTACAATGTGCTTCTTCACTCAATGCACTACATTTCCCATAGTGCGTTGCAAATCACCACTATGGTATCCCATGTGGGACAATTCTAATACACATTCAAAATACACAACAAGCGGCAGGTGCTAAACTTTGCGCCTGGCCGATAATTGCACTCCAAACAGAGTGATACTGAATTTCTCCCCCCAAGGGTCTAGTGAGAAGGAGGAATTAAAGGAAATTAGTATTAGTAAAAAAATAGTGCTGGAGAAATTAATGGGACTGAAAGCTGATAAATCCCCAGGGCCTGATAATCTGCATCTCAGAGTACTAAAAGAGGTAGCCATAGAAATAGTGCATGCATTGGTTGTCATCTTCCAAAATTCTATAGATTATGGAACAGTTCCTGCAGATTGGAGGGTGGCAAATGTAACCCCACTATTTAAAAAAGGAGGGAGAGAGAAAACAGGGAACTACAGACCGGTTAGCCTAACATTAGTCGTAGGGAAAATGCTAGAGTCTATTATAAAGGATGTGATAACAGGACACTTAGAAAATCTCAACGGGATTAGACAAAGTCAACATGGATTTATGAAAGGGAAATCGTGTTTGACAAACCTACTGGAGTTTTTTGAGGATGTAACTAGTAGAATAGATATGGGAGAACCAGTGGATGTGGTGTATTTGGATTTTCAGAAGGCCTTTGACAAAGTCCCACATAAGAGGTTATAAAATGAAAGCACATGGGATTGGGGGTAATATACTGGCATGGATTGAAAATTGGTTAACAGACAGGAAACAGAGAGTGGGAATAAATGGTTCTTTTTCGGGGTGGCAGGCGGTGACTAGTGGGGCACCACAGGGACCAGTGCTTGGGCCCCAGCTATTCACAATATATATCAATGATGAGGGAACCAAATGTAATATTTCCAAGTTTGCTGATGACACGAAACTAGTTGGGATTGTGAGTTGTGAGGAGGATGCAAAGAGGCTTCAAGGCGATTTAGACAAGTTGAGTGAGTGGGCAAATACATGGCAGATGCAGTATAACGTGGATAAATGTGAAGTTATCCACTTCGGTAGGAAAAACAGAAAGGCAGAGTATTATTTAAATGGTGATAGATTGGGAAATGCTGATGTACAAAGGGACCTAGGTGTCCTTGTACACCAGTCACTGAAAGCAAACATGCAGGTGCAGCAAGCAGTTAGGAAGGCAGATGGTATGTTGGCCTTCATTGCAAGAGGATTTGAGTACAGGAGGAAGGATGTCTTACTACAGTTATACAGGGCCTTGGTGAGACCACACCTGGAGTACTGTGTGCAGTTTTGGTCTCCTTACCTAAGAAAGGATATACTCGCCATAGAGGGAGTGCAGCGAAGGTTCACCAGACTGATTCCTGGGATGGCAGGACTGTCGTATGAGGAGAGATTGGGCCGACTAGGCCTGTATTCACTAGAGTTTAGAAGAATGAGAGGGGATCTCATTGAAACGTATAAAATTCTGACAGGGCTACACAGACTGGATGCAGGGAGGATGTTTCCCCTGGCTGGGGGGGTCCAGAATGAGGGGTCACAGTCTCAGGATACGGGCTAGGACATTTAGGACTGAGATGAGGAGAAATTTCTTCACCCAGAGGGTGGTGAACCTCTGGAATTCTCTACCGCAGAAGGCTGTGGAGGCCAAGTCACTGAATATATTTAAGAAGGAGATAGATAGATTTCTAGATGCAAAAGGCATCAAGGGGTATGGGGAGAGAGCGGGAATATGGTATTGAGATAGAGGATCAGCCCTGATCATATTGAATGGCGGAGCAGGCTCGAAGGGCCGAATGGCCGACTCCTGCTCCCATTTTTCTATGTTTCTATGCCTTAGATACGGGGGTGGTGCCAGAGGACTGGAGGATTGCAAATGTCACACCCTTGTTCAAAAAAAAGGGGAGAAGGATACATTACAGGCCAGTCAGTTTAACGTTGGGTGGTGGGCAAGCTTTTTAGAAACAATAATCAGGGAGAAAATGAACAGCCACTGGGACAAGTGTGGACCAATAAAGGAGAACCAGCAGAGACTTGTTGAGGGCAAATCGTGTTGGACGAACTTGATTGAGATTTTTGATGTGGTAACAGAGTGGGTGGACGAGGGCAGTGCAGTTGATGTTGTGTACATGGGCTTTCAAAAGGCATTTGATAAAGTACCACATCGTAGATTTGCCAAGTTGAAGCCCATGGGATAAATGGGGGGCAGTAGCAGCATGGATACAAAATTGACTCAGGGACGGAAAACAGAGTTGTGGTGAATGGCTGTTTTTCAGACTGGATGGAGGTATACAGTGGAGTTCTCCAAGGTTCAGCACTAGGACCACTGCTTTTCTTGATAGAAACACAGAAGATAGGAGCAGGAGTCGGCCATTCAGCCCCTCGAGCCTGCTCCGCCATTCAATGAGATCATGGCTGATCATCCAAATTCAGTGCCCTGTCCCTGCTTTCTCCCCATATCCCTTGATCCCCTTAACCTTAAGAAATATATCCAACTCCTTCTTGAATATATTTAATGAACTGGCCTCAACTGCCTTCTGTGGTAGAGAATTCCACAGGTTCACCACTCTCTGGGTGAAGAAATTCCTCCTCATCTCAGTCCTAAATGGCCTACCCCTTATCCTTAGACTGTGACCCCTGGTTCTGGACTCCCCGACCATCGGGAACATCCTTCCTGCATCTAGTCTGTCCAGTCCTGTTAGAATTTTATAAGTTTCAATGAGATCCCCTCTCATTCTTCTAAACTCCAGCGAGTACAAGCCCAATCGTCCCAATCTCTCCTCATACGTCATTCCTGCCATCCCAGGTATCGGCCTGGTGAATCTTCGCTGCACTCCCTCCATGGCAAGAACACCCTTCCTCAGGTAAGGCGACCAAACCTGCACACAATACTCAAGATGTGGTCTCACCAAGGCCCTGTACAACTGCAGCAAGACATCCTTGTTCCTGTACTCAAACCCTCTCGCTACGAAGGCCAACATACCATTTACCTTCTTAACCGCCTGCTGCACCTGCATGCTTACCTTCAGCGACTGGTGTACAAGGACGCCCAGGTCTCGTTGCACTTCCCCTTCTCCCAATCTATTGCCATTCAGATAATAATCTGCCTTCCTGTTTTTGACACCAAAGTGGATAACCTCACACCTGGGTGCGGGGCCCTGTTCCCCTGGTCTGGGTGCGGGGCCTGTTCCCCTGGTCTGGGTGCGGGCCCTGTTCCCCTGGTCTGGGTGCGGGGCCTGTTCCCCTGGTCTGGGTGCGGGGCCCTGTTCCCCTGGTCTGGGTGCGGGGCCTGTTCCCCTGGTCTGGGTGCGGGGCCTGTTCCCCTGGTCTGGGTGCGGGCCCTGTTCCCCTGGTCTGGGTGCGGGGCCCTGTTCCCCTGGTCTGGGTGCGGGGCCCTGTTCCCCTGGTCTGGGTGCGGGCCCTGTTCCCCTGGTCTGGGTGCGGGGCCTGTTCCCCTGGTCTGGGTGCGGGTCCCTGTTCCCCTGGTCTGGGTGCGGGGCCCTGTTCCCCTGGTCTGGGTGCGGGCCCTGTTCCCCTGGTCTGGGTGCGGGCCCTGTTCCCCTGGTCTGGGTGCGGGGCCCTGTTCCCCTGGTCTGGGTGCGGGGCCTGTTCCCCTGGTCTGGGTGCGGGGCCTGTTCCCCTGGTCTGGGTGTGGGCCCTGTTCCCCTGGTCTGGGTGCAGGGCCCTGTTCCCCTGGTCTGGGTGCGGGGCCTGCTCCCCTGGTCTGGGTGCGGGGCCTGTTCCCCTGGTCTGGGTGCGGGGCCTGTTCCCCTGGTCTGGGTGTGGGCCCTGTTCCCCTGGTCTGGGTGCGGGGCCCTGTTCCCCTGGTCTGGGTGTGGGGCCTGTTCCCCTGGTCTGGGTGCGGGCCCTGTTCCCCTGGTCTGGGTGTGGGCCCTGTTCTCCTGGTCTGGGTGTGGGCCCTGTTCCCCTGGTCTGGGTGCGGGCCCTGTTCCCCTGGTCTGGGTGCGGGGCCCTGTTCCCCTGGTCTGGGTGCGGGGCCTGTTCCCCTGGTCTGGGTGCGGGGCCTGTTCCCCTGGTCTGGGTCCGGGGCCTGTTCCCCTGGTATGGGTGCGGGCCCTGTTCCCCTGGTCTGGGTGCGGGGCCTGTTCCCCTGGTCTGGGTGCGGGGCCTGTTCCCCTGGTCTGGGTGTGGGGACTGTTCCCCTGGTATGGGTGCGGGCCCTGTTCCTCTGGTCTGGGTGCGGGGCCTGTTCCCCTGGTCTGGGTGCGGGGCCTGTTCCCCTGGTCTGGGTGCGGGGCCCTGTTCCCCTGGTCTGGGTGCGGGGCCTGTTCCCCTGGCCTGGGTGCGGGCCCTGTTCCCCTGGTCTGGGTGCGGGGCCCTGTTCCCCTGGTCTGGGTGCGGGGCCTGTTCCCCTGGTCTGGGTGCGGGGCCTGTTCCCCTGGTCTGGGTGCGGGCCCTGTTCCCCTGGTCTGGGTGCGGGGCCTGTTCCCCTGGTCTGGGTGCGGGGCCCTGTTCCTCTGGTCTGGGTGTGGGGCCTGTTCCCCTGGTCTGGGTGCGGGGCCCTGTTCCCCTGGTCTGGGTGCGGGGCCTGTTCCCCTGGTCTGGGTGCGGGTCCCTGTTCCCCTGGTCTGGGTGCGGGGCCTGTTCCTCTAGTCTGGGTGCGGGGCCTGTTCCCCTGGTCTGGGTGCGGGGCCCTGTTCCCCTGGTCTGGGTGCGGGGCCTGTTCCCCTGGTCTGGGTGCGGGCCCTGTTCCCCTGTTCCCCTGGTCTGGGTGCGGGGCCCTGTTCCCCTGGTCTGGGTGCGGTGCCTGTTCCCCTGGTCTGGGTGCGGGCCCTGTTCCCCTGGTCTGGGTGCGGGGCCTGTTCCCCTGGTCTGGGTGCTGGGCTTGTTCCCCTGGTCTGGGTGCGGGGCCTGTTCCCCTGGTCTGGGTGTGGGGCCCTGTTCCCCTGGTCTGGGTGCGGGCCCTGTTCCCCTGGTCTGGGTGCGGAGCCTGTTCCCCTGGTCTGGGTGCTGGGCTTGTTCCCCTGGTCTGGGTGCGGGGCCTGTTCCCCTGGTCTGGGTGTGGGGCCCTGTTCCCCTGGTCTGGGTGCGGGCCCTGTTCCCCTGGTCTGGGTGCGGGGCCTGTTCCCCTGGTCTGGGTGCTGGGCTTGTTCCCCTGGTCTGAGTGTGGGCCTGTTCCCCTGGTCTGGGTGCGGGGCCTGTTCCCCTGGTCTGGGTGCGGGCCCTGTTCCCCTGGTCTGGGTGCGGGCCCTGTTCCCCTGGTCTGGGTGTGGGCCCTGTTCCCCTGGTCTGGGTGTGGGCCCTGTTCCCCTGGTCTGGGTGCGGGGCCCTGTTCCCCTGGTCTGGGTGCGGGGCCCTGTTCCCCTGGTCTGGGTGCGGGGCCCTGTTCCCCTGGTCTGGGTGTGGGGCCTGTTCCCCTGGTCTGGGTGCTGGCCCTGTTCCCCTGGTCTGGGTGTGGGGCCCTGTTCCCCTGGTCTGGGTGCGGGGCCTGTTCCCCTGGTCTCGGTGCGGGGCTTTGTTCCCCTGGTCTGGGTGCGGGGCCTGTTCCCCTGGTCTGGGTGCGGGGCCTGTTCCCCTGGTCTGGGTGTGGGCCTTGTTCCCCTGGTCTGGGTGCGGGCCCTGTTCCCCTGGTCTGGGTGCGGGCCCTGTTCCCCTGGTCTGGGTGCGGGGCCTGTTCCCCTGGTCTGGGTGCGGGGCCTGTTCCCCTGGTCTGGGTGCGGGCCCTGTTCCCCTGGTCTGGGTGCGGGGCCTGTTCCCCTGGTCTGGGTGCGGGGCCTGTTCCCCTGGTCTGGGTGCGGGCCCTGTTCCCCTGGTCTGGGTGCGGGGCCTGTTCCACTGGTCTGGGTGCGGGGCCTGTTCCCCTGGTCTGGGTGCGGGCCCTGTTCCCCTGGTCTGGGTGCGGGGGCCTGTTCCCCTGGTCTGGGTGCGGGGCCCTGTTCCCCTGGTCTGGGTGCGAGCCCTGTTCCCCTGGTCTGGGTGTGGGCCCTGTTCCCCTGGTCTGGGTGCGGGGCCCTGTTCCCCTGGTCTGGGTGCGGGCCCTGATCCCCCGGTCTGGGTGCGGGGCCCTGTTCCCCTGGTCTGGGTGCGGGGCCTGTTCCCCTGGTCTGGGTGCGGGGCCTGTTCCCCTGCTCTGGGTGCGGACCCTGTTCCCCTGGTCTGGGTGCGGGCCCTGTTCCCCTGGTCTGGGTGCGGGCCCTGTTCCCCTGGTCTGGGTGCGGGCCCTGTTCCCCTGGTCTGGGTGCGGGGCCTGTTCCCCTGGTCTGGGTGCGGGCCCTGTTCCCCTGGTCTGGGTGCGGGGCCTGTTCCCCTGGTCTGGGTGCGGGGCCTGTTCCCCTGGTGTGGGTGCGGGGGCCTGTTCCCCTGGTCTGGGTGCGGGGCCTGTTCCTCTGGTCTGGGTGCGGGGCCTGTTCCCCTGGTCTGGGTGCGGGGCCCTGTTCCTCTGGTCTGGGTGCGGGCCCTGTTCCCCTGGTCTGGGTGCGGGGCCTGTTCCCCTGGTCTGGGTGCGGGGCCCTGTTCCTCTGGTCTGGGTGTGGGGCCTGTTCCCCTGGTCTGGGTGCGGGACCCTGTTCCCCTGGTCTGGGTGCGGGGCCTGTTCCTCTGGTCTGGGTGCGGGGCCTGTTCCCATTGTCTGGGTGCAGGCCCTGTTCCCCTGGTCTGGGTGCGGGGCCTGTTCCGCTGGTCTGGGTGCGGGGCCCTGTTCCCCTGGTCTGGGTGTGGACCCTGTTCCCCTGGTCTGGGTGCGGGGCCCTGTTCCCCTGGTCTGGGTGCGGGGCCCTGTTCCCCTGGTCTGGGTGCGTGCCCTGTTCCCCTGGTCTGGGTGCGGGGCCTGTTCCCCTGGTCTGGGTGCGGGTCCCTGTTCCCCTGGTCTGGGTGCGGGGCCCTGTTCCCCTGGTCTGGGTGCGGGCCCTGTTCCCCTGGTCTGGGTGCGGGCCCTGTTCCCCTGGTCTGGGTGCGGGGCCCTGTTCCCCTGGTCTGGGTGCGGGGCCTGTTCCCCTGGTCTGGGTGCGGGGCCTGTTCCCCTGGTCTGGGTGTGGGCCCTGTTCCCCTGGTCTGGGTGCAGGGCCCTGTTCCCCTGGTCTGGGTGCGGGGCCTGTTCCCCTGGTCTGGGTGCGGGGCCTGTTCCCCTGGTCTGGGTGCGGGGCCTGTTCCCCTGGTCTGGTTGCGGGCCCTGTTCCCCTGGTCTGGGTGCGGGGCCCTGTTCCCCTGGTCTGGGTGTGGGGCCTGTTCCCCTGGTCTGGGTGCGGGCCCTGTTCCCCTGGTCTGGGTGTGGGCCCTGTTCTCCTGGTCTGGGTGTGGGCCCTGTTCCCCTGGTCTGGGTGCGGGCCCTGTTCCCCTGGTCTGGGTGCGGGGCCCTGTTCCCCTGGTCTGGGTGCGGGGCCTGTTCCCCTGGTCTGGGTGCGGGGCCTGTTCCCCTGGTCTGGGTCCGGGGCCTGTTCCACTGGTATGGGTGCGGGCCCTGTTCCCCTGGTCTGGGTGCGGGGCCTGTTCCCCTGGTCTGGGTGCGGGGCCTGTTCCCCTGGTCTGGGTGTGGGGACTGTTCCCCTGGTATGGGTGCGGGCCCTGTTCCTCTGGTCTGGGTGCGGGGCCTGTTCCCCTGGTCTGGGTGCGGGGCCTGTTCCCCTGGTCTGGGTGCGGAGCCCTGTTCCCCTGGTCTGGGTGCGGGGCCTGTTCCCCTGGCCTGGGTGCGGGCCCTGTTCCCCTGGTCTGGGTGCGGGGCCCTGTTCCCCTGGTCTGGGTGCGGGGCCTGTTCCCCTGGTCTGGGTGCGGGGCCTGTTCCCCTGGTCTGGATGCGGGCCCTGTTCCCCTGGTCTGGGTGCGGGGCCTGTTCCCCTGGTCTGGGTGCGGGGCCCTGTTCCTCTGGTCTGGGTGTGGGGCCTGTTCCCCTGGTCTGGGTGCGGGGCCCTGTTCCCCTGGTCTGGGTGCGGGGCCTGTTCCCCTGGTCTGGGTGCGGGTCCCTGTTCCCCTGGTCTGGGTGCGGGGCCTGTTCCTCTAGTCTGGGTGCGGGGCCTGTTCCCCTGGTCTGGGTGCGGGGCCCTGTTCCCCTGGTCTGGGTGCGGGGCCTGTTCCCCTGGTCTGGGTGCGGGCCCTGTTCCCCTGTTCCCCTGGTCTGGGTGCGGGGCCCTGTTCCCCTGGTCTGGGTGCGGTGCCTGTTCCCCTGGTCTGGGTGCGGGCCCTGTTCCCCTGGTCTGGGTGCGGGGCCTGTTCCCCTGGTCTGGGTGCTGGGCTTGTTCCCCTGGTCTGGGTGCGGGGCCTGTTCCCCTGGTCTGGGTGTGGGGCCCTGTTCCCCTGGTCTGGGTGCGGGCCCTGTTCCCCTGGTCTGGGTGCGGGGCCTGTTCCCCTGGTCTGGGTGCTGGGCTTGTTCCCCTGGTCTGGGTGCGGGGCCTGTTCCCCTGGTCTGGGTGTGGGGCCCTGTTCCCCTGGTCTGGGTGCGGGCCCTGTTCCCCTGGTCTGGGTGCGGGGCCTGTTCCCCTGGTCTGGGTGCTGGGCTTGTTCCCCTGGTCTGAGTGTGGGCCTGTTCCCCTGGTCTGGGTGCGGGGCCTGTTCCCCTGGTCTGGGTGCGGGCCCTGTTCCCCTGGTCTGGGTGCGGGCCCTGTTCCCCTGGTCTGGGTGTGGGCCCTGTTCCCCTGGTCTGGGTGTGGGCCCTGTTCCCCTGGTCTGGGTGCGGGGCCCTGTTCCCCTGGTCTGGGTGCGGGGCCCTGTTCCCCTGGTCTGGGTGCGGGGCCCTGTTCCCCTGGTCTGGGTGCGGGGCCTGTTCCCCTGGTCTGGGTGCTGGACCTGTTCCCCTGGTCTGGGTGTGGGGCCCTGTTCCCCTGGTCTGGGTGCGGGGCCCTGTTCCCCTGGTCTGGGTGCGGGGCCTGTTCCCCTGGTCTCGGTGCGGGGCTTTGTTCCCCTGGTCTGGGTGCGGGGCCTGTTCCCCTGGTCTGGGTGCGGGGCCTGTTCCCCTGGTCTGGGTGTGGGCCTTGTTCCCCTGGTCTGGGTGCGGGCCCTGTTCCCCTGGTCTGGGTGCGGGCCCTGTTCCCCTGGTCTGGGTGCGGGGCCTGTTCCCCTGGTCTGGGTGCGGGGCCTGTTCCCCTGGTCTGGGTGCGGGCCCTGTTCCCCTGGTCTGGGTGCGGGGCCTGTTCCCCTGGTCTGGGTGCGGGGCCTGTTCCCCTGGTCTGGGTGCGGGCCCTGTTCCCCTGGTCTGGGTGCGGGGCCTGTTCCCCTGGTCTGGGTGCGGGGCCTGTTCCCCTGGTCTGGGTGCGGGCCCTGTTCCCCTGGTCTGGGTGCGGGGGCCTGTTCCCCTGGTCTGGGTGCGGGGCCCTGTTCCCCTGGTCTGGGTGCGAGCCCTGTTCCCCTGGTCTGGGTGTGGGCCCTGTTCCCCTGGTCTGGGTGCGGGGCCCTGTTCCCCTGGTCTGGGTGCGGGCCCTGATCCCCCGGTCTGGGTGCGGGGCACTGTTCCCCTGGTCTGGGTGCGGGGCCTGTTCCCCTGGTCTGGGTGCGGGGCCTGTTCCCCTGGTCTGGGTGCGGACCCTGTTCCCCTGGTCTGGGTGCGGGGCCCTGTTCCCCTGGTCTGGGTGCGGGCCCTGTTCCCCTGGTCCGGGTGCGGGGCCTGTTCCTCTGGTCTGGGTGCGGGGCCTGTTCCCCTGGTCTGGGTGCGGGCCCTGTTCCCCTGGTCTGGGTGCAGGGCCCTGTTCCCCTGGTCTGGGTGTGGGGCCTGTTCCTCTGGTCTGGGTGCGGGGCCTGTTCCCTTGGTCTGGGTGCGGGCCCTGTTCCCCTGGTCTGGGTGCTGGGCCTGTTCCACTGGTCTGGGTGCGGGGCCCTCTACCCCTGGTCTTGGTGCGGGGCCTGTTCCCCTGGTCTGGGTGTGGGCCCTGTTCCCCTGGTCTGGGTGCGAGGCCTGTTCCCCTGGTCTGGGTGCGGGGCCCTGTTCCCCTGGTCTTGGTGCGGGGCCTGTTCCCCTGGTCTGGGTGTGGGCCCTGTTCCCCTGGTCTGGGTGCGGGGCCCTGTTCCCATGGTTTGGGTGCGGGCCCTGTTCCCCTGGTCTGGGTGCGGGGCCTGTTCCCCTGGTCTGGGTGCGGGGCCCTGTTCCCCTGGTCTGAGTGTGGGCCTGTTCCCCTGGTCTGGGTGCGGGGCCTGTTCCCCTGGTCTGGGTGTGCGCCCTGTTCCCCTGGTCTGGGTGTGGGCCCTGTTCCCCTGGTCTGGGTGTGGGCCCTGTTCCCCTGGTCTGGGTGTGGGCCCTGTTCCCCTGGTCTGGTTGCGGGGCCCTGTTCCCCTGGTCTGGGAGCGGGCCCTGTTCCCCTGGTCTGGGTGCGGGCCCTGTTCCCCTGGTCTGGGTGCGGGGCCTGTTCCCCTGGTCTGGGTGTGGGCCCTGTTCCTCTGGTCCGGGTGCGGGGCCTGTTCCCCTGGTCTTGGTGCGGGGCCCTGTTCCCCTGGTCTGGGTGTGGGGCCTGTTCCCCTGGTATGGGTGCGGGGCCTGTTCCCCTGGTCTGGGTGCGGGGCCTGTTCCCCTGGTCTGGGTGCGGGGCCTGTTCCCCTGGTCTGGGTGTGGGCCCTGTTCCCCTGGTCTGGGTGCCGGCCCTGTTCCCCTGGTCTGGGTGTGAGGCCTGTTCCCCTGGTCTGGGTGGGGGCCCTGTTCCCCTGGTCTGGGTGTGAGGCCTGTTCCTCTGGTCTGGGTGCAGGGCCCTGTTCCCCTGGTCTGGGTGCGGGCCCTGCTCCCCTGGTCTGGGTGCGGGCCTGTTCCCCTGGTCTGGGTGTGGGTCCTGTTCCCCTGGTCTGGGTGCGGGCCCTGTTCCCCTGGTCTGGGTGCGGGGCCTGTTCCCCTGGTCTGGGTGCGGGGCCTGTTCCCCTGGTCTGGGTGCGGGGCCTGTTCCCCTGGTCTGGGTGCGGGGCCTGTTCCCCTGGTCTGGGTGCGGGGCCTGTTCCCCTGGTCTGGGTGCAGGGCCCTGTTCCCCTGGTCTGGGTGCGGGCCCTGTTCCCCTGGTCTGGGTGCGGGGCCCTGTTCCCCTGGTCTGGGTGCGGGGCCTGTTCCCCTGGTCTGGGTGCGGGGCCCTGTTCCCCTGGTCTGGATGCGGGCCCTGTTCCCCTGGTCTGGGTGCGGGCCCTGTTCCCCTGGTCTGGGTGCGGGCCCTGTTCCCCTGGTCTGTGTGCGGGCCCTGTTCCCCTTGTCTGGGTGCGGGCCCTGTTCCCCGGGTCTGGGTGCGGGGCCTGTTCCCCTGGTCTGGGTGCGGGGCCTGTTCCCCTGGTCTGAGTGTGGGGCCCTGTTCCCCTGGTCTGGGTGCGGGGCCTGTTCCCCTGGTCTGGGTGCGGGCACTGTTCCCCTGGTCTGGGTGCGGGCCCTGTTCCCCTGGTCTGGGTGCAGGCCCTGTTCCCCTGGTCTGGGTGCGGGCCCTGTTCCCCTGGTCTGGGTGCGGGGCCCTGTTCCCCTGGTCTGGGTGCGGGCCCTGTTCCCCTGGTCTGGGTGCGGGGCCCTGTTCCCCTGGTCTGGGTGCGGGGCCCTGTTCCCCTGGTCTGGGTGCGGGCCCTGTTCCCCTGGTCTGGGTGCGGGGCCCTGTTCCCCTGGTCTGGGTGCGGGGCCTGTTCCCCTGGTCTGGCTGTGGGCCCTGTTCCTCTGGTCCGGGTGCGGGGCCTGTTCCCCTGGTCTTGGTGCGGGGCCCTGTTCCCCTGGTCTGGGTGTGGGGCCTGTTCCCCTGGTATGGGTGCGGGGCCTGTTCCCCTGGTCTGGGTGCGGGGCCTGTTCCCCTGGTCTGGGTGCGGGGCCTGTTCCCCTGGTCTGGGTGTGGGCCCTGTTCCCCTGGTCTGGGTGCCGGCCCTGTTCCCCTGGTCTGGGTGTGAGGCCTGTTCCCCTGGTCTGGGTGGGGGCCCTGTTCCCCTGGTCTGCGTGTGAGGCCTGTTCCTCTGGTCTGGGTGCAGGGCCCTGTTCCCCTGGTCTGGGTGCGGGCCCTGCTCCCCTGGTCTGGGTGCGGGCCTATTCCCCTGGTCTGGGTGTGTGTCCTGTTCCCCTGGTCTGGGTGCGGGCCCTGTTCCCCTGGTCTGGGTGCGGGGCCTGTTCCCCTGGTCTGGGTGCGGGGCCTGTTCCCCTGGTCTGGGTGCGGGGCCTGTTCCCCTGGTCTGGGTGCGGGGCCTGTTCCCCTGGTCTGGGTGCGGGGCCTGTTCCCCTGCTCTGGGTGCAGGGCCCTGTTCCCCTGGTCTGGGTGCGGGCCCTGTTCCCCTGGTCTGGGTGCGGGGCCCTGTTCCCCTGGTCTGGGTGCGGGGCCTGTTCCCCTGGTCTGGGTGCGGGGCCCTGTTCCCCTGGTCTGGGTGCGGGCCCTGTTCCCCTGGTCTGGGTGCGGGCCCTGTTCCCCTGGTCTGGGTGCGGGCCCTGTTCCCCTGGTCTGTGTGCGGGCCCTGTTCCCCTTGTCTGGGTGCGGGCCCTGTTCCCCGGGTCTGGGTGCGGGGCCTGTTCCCCTGGTCTGGGTGCGGGGCCTGTTCCCCTGGTCTGAGTGTGGGGCCCTGTTCCCCTGGTCTGGGTGCGGGGCCTGTTCCCCTGGTCTGGGTGCGGGCCCTGTTCCCCTGGTCTGGGTGCGGGCCCTGTTCCCCTGGTCTGGGTGCAGGCCCTGTTCCCCTGGTCTGGGTGCGGGCCCTGTTCCCCTGGTCTGGGTGCGGGGCCCTGTTCCCCTGGTCTGGGTGCGGGCCCTGTTCCCCTGGTCTGGGTGCGGGGCCCTGTTCCCCTGGTCTGGGTGCGGGGCCCTGTTCCCCTGGTCTGGGTGCGGGCCCTGTTCCCCTGGTCTGGGTGCGGGGCCCTGTTCCCCTGGTCTGGGTGCGGGGCCTGTTCCCCTGGTCTGGGTGCGGGGCCTGTTCCCCTGGTCTGGGTGCGGGCCCTGTTCCCCTGGTATGGGTGCGGGCCCTGCTCCCCTGGTCTGGGTGCGGGCCCTGTTCCCCTGGTCTGGGTGCGGGCCCTGTTCCCCTGGTCTGGGTGCGGGGCCCTGTTCCCCTGGTCTGGGTGCAGGCCCTGTTCCCCTGATCTGGGTGCGGGCCCTGTTCCCCTGGTCTGGGTGCGGGCCCTGTTCCCCTGGTCTGGGTGCGGGCCCTGTTCCCCTGGTCTGGGTGCGGGGCCTGTTCCCCTGGTCTGGGTGCGGGCCCTGTTCCCCTGGTCTGGGTGCGGGGCCTGTTCCCCTGGTCTGGGTGCGGGGCCCTGTTCACCTGGTCCGGGTGTGGGGCCCTGTTCCCCTGGTCTGGGTGCGGGGCCCTGTTCCCCTGGTCTGGGTGCGGGGCCTGTTCCCCTTGTCTGGGTGCGGGGCCTGTTCCCCTGGTCTGGGTGCGGGCCGTGTTCCCCTGGTCTGGGTGCGGGCCCTGTTCCACTGGTCTGGGTGTGGGCCCTGTTGCCCTCGTCTGGGTGCGGGCCCTGTTCCCCTGATCTGGGTGCGGGGCCCTGTTCCCCTGGTCTGGGTGCGGGCCCTGTTCCCCTGGTCCGGGTGCGGGGCCTGTTCCTCTGGTCTGGGTGCGGGGCCTGTTCCCCTGGTCTGGGTGCGGGCCCTGTTCCCCTGGTCTGGGTGCGGGGCCCTGTTCCCCTGGTCTGGGTGTGGGGCCTGTTCCTCTGGTCTGGGTGCGGGGCCTGTTCCCCTGGTCTGGGTGCGGGCCCTGTTCCCCTGGTCTGGGTGCGGGGCCTGTTCCACTGGTCTGGGTGCGGGGCCCTCTACCCCTGGTCTTGGTGCGGGGCCTGTTCCCCTGGTCTGGGTGTGGGCCCTGTTCCCCTGGTCTGGGTGCGAGGCCTGTTCCCCTGGTCTGGGTGCGGGGCCCTGTTCCCCTGGTCTTGGTGCGGGGCCTGTTCCCCTGGTCTGGGTGTGGGCCCTGTTCCCCTGGTCTGGGTGCGGGGCCCTGTTCCCATGGTCTGGGTGCGGGCCCTGTTCCCCTGGTCTGGGTGCGGGGCCTGTTCCCCTGGTCTGGGTGCGGGGCCCTGTTCCCCTGGTCTGGGTGTGGGGCCCTGTTCCCCTGGTCTGGGTGGCAGGGTCTGTTCCCCTGGTCTGGGTGCGGGGCCCTGTTCCCCTGGTCTGGGTGCGGGGCCTGTTCCCCTGGTCTGGGTGCAGGGCCCTGTTCACCTGGTCTGGGTGCGGGCCCTGTTCCCCTGGTCTGGGTGCGGGGCCTGTTCCCCTGGTCTGGGTGCGGGGCCCTGTTCCCCTGGTCTGGGTGCGGGCCCTGTTCCCCTGGTCTGGGTGCGGGGCCCTGTTCCTATGGTCTGGGTGTGGGGCCTGTTCCCCTGGTATGGGTGCGGGGCCCTGCTCCCCTGGTCTGGGTGCGGGCCCTGTTCCCCTGGTCTGGGTGCGGGCCCTGTTCCCCTGGTCTGGGTGCGGGCCCTGTTCCCCTGGTCTGGGTGCGGGGCCCTGTTCCCCTGGTCTGGGTGCGGTGCCTGTTCCCCTGGTCTGGGTGCGGGCCCTGTTCCCCTGGTCTGGGTGCGGGGCCTGTTCCCCTGGTCTGGGTGCTGGGCTTGTTCCCCTGGTCTGGGTGCGGGGCCTGTTCCCCTGGTCTGGGTGTGGGGCCCTGTTCCCCTGGTCTGGGTGTGGGCCCTGTTCCCCTGGTCTGGGTGCGGGGCCTGTTCCCCTGGTCTGGGTGCTGGGCTTGTTCCCCTGGTCTGGGTGCGGGGCCTGTTCCCCTGGTCTGGGTGCGGGGCCCTGTTCCCCTGGTCTGGGTGCGGGCCCTGTTCCCCTGGTCTGGGTGCGGTGCCTGTTCCCCTGGTCTGGGTGCTGGGCTTGTTCCCCTGGTCTGAGTGTGGGCCTGTTCCCCTGGTCTGGGTGCGGGGCCTGTTCCCCTGGTCTGGGTGCGGGGCCTGTTCCCCTGGTCTGGGTGCGGGCCCTGTTCCCCTGGTCTGGGTGCGGGCCCTGTTCACTTGGTCTGGGTGTGGGCCCTGTTCCCCTGGTCTGGGTGTGGGCCCTGTTCCCCTGGTCTGGGTGCGGGGCCCTGTTCCCCTGGTCTGGGTGCGGGGCCCTGTTCCCCTGGTCTGGGTGCGGGGCCCTGTTCCCCTGCTCTGGGTGCGGGGCCTGTTCCCCTGGTCTGGGTGCTGGCCCTGTTCCCCTGGTCTGGGTGTGGGGCCCTGTTCCCCTGGTCTGGGTGCGGGGCCCTGTTCCCCTGGTCTGGGTGCGGGGCCTGTTCCCCTGGTCTCGGTGCGGGGCTTTGTTCCCCTGGTCTGGGTGCGGGGCCTGTTCCCCTGGTCTGGGTGCGGGGCCTGTTCCCCTGGTCTGGGTGTGGGCCTTGTTCCCCTGGTCTGGGTGCGGGCCCTGTTCCCCTGGTCTGGGTGCGGGCCCTGTTCCCCTGGTCTGGGTGCGGGGCCTGTTCCCCTGGTCTGGGTGCGGGGCCTGTTCCCCTGGTCTGGGTGCGGGCCCTGTTCCCCTGGTCTGGGTGCAGGGCCTGTTCCCCTGGTCTGGGTGCGGGCCCTGTTCCCCTGGTCTGGGTGTGGGCCCTGTTCCCCTGGTCTGGGTGCGGGGCCCTGTTCCCCTGGTCTGGGTGCGGGCCCTGTTCCCCCGGTCTGAGTGCGGGGCCCTGTTCCCCTGGTCTGGGTGCGGGGCCTGTTCCCCTGGTCTGGGTGCGGGGCCTGTTCCCCTGGTCTGGGTGCGGACCCTGTTCCCCTGGTCTGGGTGCGGGCCCTGTTCCCCTGGTCTGGGTGCGGGCCCTGTTCCCCTGGTCTGGGTGCGGGCCCTGTTCCCCTGGTCTGGGTGCGGGCCCTGTTCCCCTGGTCTGGGTGTGGGCCCTGTTCCCCTGGTCTGGGTGTGGGCCCTGTTCCCCTGGTCTGGGTGCGGGGCCCTGTTCCCCTGGTCTGGGTGCGGGGCCATGTTCCCCTGGTCTGGGTGCGGGGCCCTGTTCCCCTGCTCTGGGTGCGGGGCCGGTTCCCCTGGTCTGGGTGCTGGCCCTGTTCCCCTGGTCTGGGTGTGGGGCCCTGTTCCCCTGGTCTGGGTGCGGGGCCCTGTTCCCCTGGTCTGGGTGCGGGGCCTGTTCCCCTGGTCTCGGTGCGGGGCTTTGTTCTCCTGGTCTGGGTGCGGGGCCTGTTCCCCTGGTCTGGGTGCGGGGCCTGTTCCCCTGGTCTGGGTGCGGGCCCTGTTCCCCTGGTCTGGGTGCGGGCCCTGTTCCCCTGGTCTGGGTGCGGGGCCTGTTCCCCTGGTCTGGGTGCGGGGCCTGTTCCCCTGGTCTGGGTGCGGGCCCTGTTCCCCTGGTCTGGGTGCAGGGCCTGTTCCCCTGGTCTGGGTGCGGGCCCTGTTCCCCTGGTCTGGGTGTGGGCCCTGTTCCCCTGGTCTGGGTGCGGGGCCCTGTTCCCCTGGTCTGGGTGCGGGCCCTGTTCCCCCGGTCTGAGTGCGGGGCACTGTTCCCCTGGTCTGGGTGCGGGGCCTGTTCCCCTGGTCTGGGTGCGGGGCCTGTTCCCCTGGTCTGGGTGCGGACCCTGTTCCCCTGGTCTGGGTGTGGGCCCTGTTCCCCTGGTCTGGGTGCGGGCCCTGTTCCCCTGGTCTGGGTGCGGGCCCTGTTCCCTTGGTCTGGGTGCGGGGCCTGTTCCCCAGGTCTGGGTGTGGGGCCTGTTCCCCTTGTCTGGGTGCGGGGCCCTGTTCCCCTGGTCTGGGTGCGGGGCCTGTTCCCCTGGTCTGGGTGCGGGCCCTGTTCCCCTGGTCTGGGTGCGGGGCCTGTTCCCCTGGTCTGGGTGCGGGGCCTGTTCCCCTGGTGTGGGTGCGGGGGCCTGTTCCCCTGGTCTGGGTGCGGGGCCTGTTCCTCTGGTCTGGGTGCGGGGCCTGTTCCCCTGGTCTGGGTGCGGGGCCCTGTTCCTCTGGTCTGGGTGCGGGCCCTGTTCCCCTGGTCTGGGTGCGGGGCCTGTTCCCCTGGTCTGGGTGCGGGGCCCTGTTCCTCTGGTCTGGGTGTGGGGCCTGTTCCCCTGGTCTGGGTGCGGGACCCTGTTCCCCTGGTCTGGGTGCGGGGCCTGTTCCTCTGTTCTGGGTGCGGGGCCTGTTCCCATGGTCTGGGTGCGGGCCCTGTTCCCCTGGTCTGGGTGCGGGGCCTGTTCCGCTGGTCTGGGTGCGGGGCCCTGTTCCCCTGGTCTGGGTGTGGGCCCTGTTCCCCTGGTCTGGGTGCGGGCCCTGTTCCCCTGGTCTGGGTGCGGGCCCTGTTCCTCCGGTCTGGGTGCGGGGCCCTGTTCCCCTGGTCTGGGTGCGGGCCCTGTTCCCCTGGTCTGGGTGCAGGCCCTGTTCCCCTGGTCTGGGTGCGGGCCCTGTTCCCCTGGTCTGGGTGCGGGGCCTGTTCCCCTGGTCTGGGTGCGGGGCCCTGTTCCCCTGGTCTGGGTGTGGGCCCTGTTCCCCTGGTCTGGGTGCGGGGCCCTGTTCCCCTGGTCTGGGTGTGGGGCCTGTTCCCCTGGTCTGGGTGCGGGGCCCTGTTCCCCTGGTCTGGGTGCGGGGCCTGTTCCCCTGGTCTGGGTGCGGGCCCTGTTCCCCTGGTCTGGGTGCGGGGCCTGTTCCCCTGGTCTGGGTGCGGGGCCCTGTTCACCTGGTCCGGGTGTGGGGCCCTGTTCCCCTGGTCTGGGTGCGGGGCCCTGTTCCCCTGGTCTGGGTGCGGGGCCTGTTCCCCTGGTCTGGGTGCGGGGCCTGTTCCCCTGGTCTGGGTGCGGGCCGTGTTCCCCTGGTCTGGGTGCGGGCCCTGTTCCACTGGTCTGGGTGTGGGCCCTGTTGCCCTCGTCTGGGTGCGGGCCCTGTTCCCCTGATCTGGGTGCGGGGCCCTGTTCCCCTGGTCTGGGTGCGGGCCCTGTTCCCCTGGTCCGGGTGCGGGGCCTGTTCCTCTGGTCTGGGTGCGGGGCCTGTTCCCCTGGTCTGGGTGCGGGCCCTGTTCCCCTGGTCTGGGTGCGGGGCCCTGTTCCCCTGGTCTGGGTGTGGGGCCTGTTCCTCTGGTCTGGGTGCGGGGCCTGTTCCCCTGGTCTGGGTGCGGGCCCTGTTCCCCTGGTCTGGGTGCGGGGCCTGTTCCACTGGTCTGGGTGCGGGGCCCTCTACCCCTGGTCTTGGTGCGGGGCCTGTTCCCCTGGTCTGGGTGTGGGCCCTGTTCCCCTGGTCTGGGTGCGAGGCCTGTTCCCCTGGTCTGGGTGCGGGGCCCTGTTCCCCTGGTCTTGGTGCGGGGCCTGTTCCCCTGGTCTGGGTGTGGGCCCTGTTCCCCTGGTCTGGGTGCGGGGCCCTGTTCCCATGGTCTGGGTGCGGGCCCTGTTCCCCTGGTCTGGGTGCGGGGCCTGTTCCCCTGGTCTGGGTGCGGGGCCCTGTTCCCCTGGTCTGGGTGTGGGGCCCTGTTCCCCTGGTCTGGGTGGCAGGGTCTGTTCCCCTGGTCTGGGTGCGTGGCCCTGTTCCCCTGGTCTGGGTGCGGGGCCTGTTCCCCTGGTCTGGGTGCAGGGCCCTGTTCCCCTGGTCTGGGTGCGGGCCCTGTTCCCCTGGTCTGGGTGCGGGGCCTGTTCCCCTGGTCTGGGTGCGGGGCCCTGTTCCCCTGGTCTGGGTGCGGGCCCTGTTCCCCTGGTCTGGGTGCGGGGCCCTGTTCCTATGGTCTGGGTGTGGGGCCTGTTCCCCTGGTATGGGTGCGGGGCCCTGTTCCCCTGGTCTGGGTGCGGGCCCTGTTCCCCTGGTCTGGGTGCGGGCCCTGTTCCCCTGGTCTGGGTGCGGGCCCTGTTCCCCTGGTCTGGGTGCGGGGCCCTGTTCCCCTGGTCTGGGTGCGGTGCCTGTTCCCCTGGTCTGGGTGCGGGCCCTGTTCCCCTGGTCTGGGTGCGGGCCCTGTTCCCCTGGTCTGGGTGCGGGGCCTGTTCCCCTGGTCTGGGTGTGGGGCCCTGTTCCCCTGGTCTGGGTGCGGGCCCTGTTCCTCTGGTCTGGGTGCGGGGCCTGTTCCCCTGGTCTGGGTGCTGGGCTTGTTCCCCTGGTCTGGGTGCGGGGCCTGTTCCCCTGGTCTGGGTGCGGGGCCCTGTTCCCCTGGTCTGGGTGCGGGCCCTGTTCCCCTGGTCTGGGTGCGGTGCCTGTTCCCCTGGTCTGGGTGCTGGGCTTGTTCCCCTGGTCTGAGTGTGGGCCTGTTCCCCTGGTCTGGGTGCGGGGCCTGTTCCCCTGGTCTGGGTGCGGGGCCTGTTCCCCTGGTCTGGGTGCGGGCCCTGTTCCCCTGGTCTGGGTGCGGGCCCTGTTCACTTGGTCTGGGTGTGGGCCCTGTTCCCCTGGTCTGGGTGTGGGCCCTGTTCCCCTGGTCTGGGTGCGGGGCCCTGTTCCCCTGGTCTGGGTGCGGGGCCCTGTTCCCCTGGTCTGGGTGCGGGGCCCTGTTCCCCTGCTCTGGGTGCGGGGCCTGTTCCCCTGGTCTGGGTGCTGGCCCTGTTCCCCTGGTCTGGGTGTGGGGCCCTGTTCCCCTGGTCTGGGTGCGGGGCCCTGTTCCCCTGGTCTGGGTGTGGGCCCTGTTCCCCTGGTCTGGGTGCGAGGCCTGTTCCCCTGGTCTGGGTGCGGGGCCCTGTTCCCCTGGTCTTGGTGCGGGGCCTGTTCCCCTGGTCTGGGTGTGGGCCCTGTTCCCCTGGTCTGGGTGCGGGGCCCTGTTCCCATGGTCTGGGTGCGGGCCCTGTTCCCCTGGTCTGGGTGCGGGGCCTGTTCCCCTGGTCTGGGTGCGGGGCCCTGTTCCCCTGGTCTGGGTGTGGGGCCCTGTTCCCCTGGTCTGGGTGGCAGGGTCTGTTCCCCTGGTCTGGGTGCGGGGCCCTGTTCCCCTGGTCTGGGTGCGGGGCCTGTTCCCCTGGTCTGGGTGCAGGGCCCTGTTCCCCTGGTCTGGGTGCGGGCCCTGTTCCCCTGGTCTGGGTGCGGGGCCTGTTCCCCTGGTCTGGGTGCGGGGCCCTGTTCCCCTGGTCTGGGTGCGGGCCCTGTTCCCCTGGTCTG
Organism: Somniosus microcephalus; assembly: GCF_052327205.1. Classification (NCBI taxonomy): domain Eukaryota; kingdom Metazoa; phylum Chordata; class Chondrichthyes; order Squaliformes; family Somniosidae; genus Somniosus; species Somniosus microcephalus. The sequence continues at coordinate 5,205,453 of NC_140990.1, read as the reverse complement.
GGTGCGGGGCCCTGTTTCTATGGTCTGGGTGTGGGGCCTGTTCCCCTGGTATGGGTGCGGGGCCCTGCTCCCCTGGTCTGGGTGCGGGCCCTGTTCCCCTGGTCTGGGTGCGGGCCCTGTTCCCCTGGTCTGGGTGCGGGCCCTGTTCCCCTGGTCTGGGTGCGGGGCCCTGTTCCCCTGGTCTGGGTGCGGTGCCTGTTCCCCTGGTCTGGGTGCGGGCCCTGTTCCCCTGGTCTGGGTGCGGGGCCTGTTCCCCTGGTCTGGGTGCTGGGCTTGTTCCCCTGGTCTGGGTGCGGGGCCTGTTCCCCTGGTCTGGGTGTGGGGCCCTGTTCCCCTGGTCTGGGTGCGGGCCCTGTTCCCCTGGTCTGGGTGCGGGGCCTGTTCCCCTGGTCTGGGTGCTGGGCTTGTTCCCCTGGTCTGGGTGCGGGGCCTGTTCCCCTGGTCTGGGTGCGGGGCCCTGTTCCCCTGGTCTGGGTGCGGGCCCTGTTCCCCTGGTCTGGGTGCGGTGCCTGTTCCCCTGGTCTGGGTGCTGGGCTTGTTCCCCTGGTCTGAGTGTGGGCCTGTTCCCCTGGTCTGGGTGCGGGGCCTGTTCCCCTGGTCTGGGTGCGGGGCCTGTTCCCCTGGTCTGGGTGCGGGCCCTGTTCCCCTGGTCTGGGTGCGGGCCCTGTTCACTTGGTCTGGGTGTGGGCCCTGTTCCCCTGGTCTGGGTGTGGGCCCTGTTCCCCTGGTCTGGGTGCGGGGCCCTGTTCCCCTGGTCTGGGTGCGGGGCCCTGTTCCCCTGGTCTGGGTGCGGGGCCCTGTTCCCCTGCTCTGGGTGCGGGGCCTGTTCCCCTGGTCTGGGTGCTGGCCCTGTTCCCCTGGTCTGGGTGTGGGGCCCTGTTCCCCTGGTCTGGGTGCGGGGCCCTGTTCCCCTGGTCTGGGTGCGGGGCCTGTTCCCCTGGTCTCGGTGCGGGGCTTTGTTCCCCTGGTCTGGGTGCGGGGCCTGTTCCCCTGGTCTGGGTGCGGGGCCTGTTCCCCTGGTCTGGGTGTGGGCCTTGTTCCCCTGGTCTGGGTGCGGGCCCTGTTCCCCTGGTCTGGGTGCGGGCCCTGTTCCCCTGGTCTGGGTGCGGGGCCTGTTCCCCTGGTCTGGGTGCGGGGCCTGTTCCCCTGGTCTGGGTGCGGGCCCTGTTCCCCTGGTCTGGGTGCAGGGCCTGTTCCCCTGGTCTGGGTGCGGGCCCTGTTCCCCTGGTCTGGGTGTGGGCCCTGTTCCCCTGGTCTGGGTGCGGGGCCCTGTTCCCCTGGTCTGGGTGCGGGCCCTGTTCCCCCGGTCTGAGTGCGGGGCCCTGTTCCCCTGGTCTGGGTGCGGGGCCTGTTCCCCTGGTCTGGGTGCGGGGCCTGTTCCCCTGGTCTGGGTGCGGACCCTGTTCCCCTGGTCTGGGTGCGGGCCCTGTTCCCCTGGTCTGGGTGCGGGCCCTGTTCCCCTGGTCTGGGTGCGGGCCCTGTTCCCCTGGTCTGGGTGCGGGCCCTGTTCCCCTGGTCTGGGTGTGGGCCCTGTTCCCCTGGTCTGGGTGTGGGCCCTGTTCCCCTGGTCTGGGTGCGGGGCCCTGTTCCCCTGGTCTGGGTGCGGGGCCATGTTCCCCTGGTCTGGGTGCGGGGCCCTGTTCCCCTGCTCTGGGTGCGGGGCCTGTTCCCCTGGTCTGGGTGCTGGCCCTGTTCCCCTGGTCTGGGTGTGGGGCCCTGTTCCCCTGGTCTGGGTGCGGGGCCCTGTTCCCCTGGTCTGGGTGCGGGGCCTGTTCCCCTGGTCTCGGTGCGGGGCTTTGTTCTCCTGGTCTGGGTGCGGGGCCTGTTCCCCTGGTCTGGGTGTGGGCCTTGTTCCCCTGGTCTGGGTGCGGGCCCTGTTCCCCTGGTCTGGGTGCGGGCCCTGTTCCCCTGGTCTGGGTGCGGGGCCTGTTCCCCTGGTCTGGGTGCGGGGCCTGTTCCCCTGGTCTGGGTGCGGGCCCTGTTCCCCTGGTCTGGGTGCAGGGCCTGTTCCCCTGGTCTGGGTGCGGGCCCTGTTCCCCTGGTCTGGGTGTGGGCCCTGTTCCCCTGGTCTGGGTGCGGGGCCCTGTTCCCCTGGTCTGGGTGCGGGCCCTGTTCCCCCGGTCTGAGTGCGGGGCACTGTTCCCCTGGTCTGGGTGCGGGGCCTGTTCCCCTGGTCTGGGTGCGGGGCCTGTTCCCCTGGTCTGGGTGCGGACCCTGTTCCCCTGGTCTGGGTGTGGGCCCTGTTCCCCTGGTCTGGGTGCGGGCCCTGTTCCCCTGGTCTGGGTGCGGGCCCTGTTCCCCTGGTCTGGGTGCGGGGCCTGTTCCCCAGGTCTGGGTGTGGGGCCTGTTCCCCTTGTCTGGGTGCGGGGCCCTGTTCCCCTGGTCTGGGTGCGGGGCCTGTTCCCCTGGTCTGGGTGCGGGCCCTGTTCCCCTGGTCTGGGTGCGGGGCCTGTTCCCCTGGTCTGGGTGCGGGGCCTGTTCCCCTGGTGTGGGTGCGGGGGCCTGTTCCCCTGGTCTGGGTGCGGGGCCTGTTCCTCTGGGTGTGGGCCCTGTTCCCCTGGTCTGGGTGCGGGGCCCTGTTCCCCTGGTCTGGGTGCGGGCCCTGTTCCCCCGGTCTGAGTGCGGGGCACTGTTCCCCTGGTCTGGGTGCGGGGCCTGTTCCCCTGGTCTGGGTGCGGGGCCTGTTCCCCTGGTCTGGGTGCGGACCCTGTTCCCCTGGTCTGGGTGTGGGCCCTGTTCCCCTGGTCTGGGTGCGGGCCCTGTTCCCCTGGTCTGGGTGCGGGCCCTGTTCCCCTGGTCTGGGTGCGGGGCCTGTTCCCCAGGTCTGGGTGTGGGGCCTGTTCCCCTTGTCTGGGTGCGGGGCCCTGTTCCCCTGGTCTGGGTGCGGGGCCTGTTCCCCTGGTCTGGGTGCGGGCCCTGTTCCCCTGGTCTGGGTGCGGGGCCTGTTCCCCTGGTCTGGGTGCGGGGCCTGTTCCCCTGGTGTGGGTGCGGGGGCCTGTTCCCCTGGTCTGGGTGCGGGGCCTGTTCCTCTGGTCTGGGTGCGGGGCCTGTTCCCCTGGTCTGGGTGCGGGGCCCTGTTCCTCTGGTCTGGGTGCGGGCCCTGTTCCCCTGGTCTGGGTGCGGGCCCTGTTCCCCTGGTCTGGGTGCGGGGCCTGTTCCCCTGGTCTGGGTGCGGGGCCCTGTTCCCCTGGTCTGGGTGCGGGCCCTGTTCCCCTGGTCTGGGTGCGGGGCCTGTTCCCCTGGTCTGGGTGCGGGGCCCTGTTCCCCTGGTCTGGGTGCGGGCCCTGTTCCCCTGGTCTGGGTGCGGGGCCCTGTTCCTATGGTCTGGGTGTGGGGCCTGTTCCCCTGGTATGGGTGCGGGGCCCTGTTCCCCTGGTCTGGGTGCGGGCCCTGTTCCCCTGGTCTGGGTGCGGGCCCTGTTCCCCTGGTCTGGGTGCGGGCCCTGTTCCCCTGGTCTGGGTGCGGGGCCCTGTTCCCCTGGTCTGGGTGCGGTGCCTGTTCCCCTGGTCTGGGTGCGGGCCCTGTTCCCCTGGTCTGGGTGCGGGGCCTGTTCCCCTGGTCTGGGTGCTGGGCTTGTTCCCCTGGTCTGGGTGCGGGGCCTGTTCCCCTGGTCTGGGTGTGGGGCCCTGTTCCCCTGGTCTGGGTGCGGGCCCTGTTCCCCTGGTCTGGGTGCGGGGCCTGTTCCCCTGGTCTGGGTGCTGGGCTTGTTCCCCTGGTCTGGGTGCGGGGCCTGTTCCCCTGGTCTGGGTGCGGGGCCCTGTTCCCCTGGTCTGGGTGCGGGCCCTGTTCCCCTGGTCTGGGTGCGGTGCCTGTTCCCCTGGTCTGGGTGCTGGGCTTGTTCCCCTGGTCTGAGTGTGGGCCTGTTCCCCTGGTCTGGGTGCGGGGCCTGTTCCCCTGGTCTGGGTGCGGGGCCTGTTCCCCTGGTCTGGGTGCGGGCCCTGTTCCCCTGGTCTGGGTGCGGGCCCTGTTCACTTGGTCTGGGTGTGGGCCCTGTTCCCCTGGTCTGGGTGTGGGCCCTGTTCCCCTGGTCTGGGTGCGGGGCCCTGTTCCCCTGGTCTGGGTGCGGGGCCCTGTTCCCCTGGTCTGGGTGCGGGGCCCTGTTCCCCTGCTCTGGGTGCGGGGCCTGTTCCCCTGGTCTGGGTGCTGGCCCTGTTCCCCTGGTCTGGGTGTGGGGCCCTGTTCCCCTGGTCTGGGTGCGGGGCCCTGTTCCCCTGGTCTGGGTGCGGGGCCTGTTCCCCTGGTCTCGGTGCGGGGCTTTGTTCCCCTGGTCTGGGTGCGGGGCCTGTTCCCCTGGTCTGGGTGCGGGGCCTGTTCCCCTGGTCTGGGTGTGAGCCTTGTTCCCCTGGTCTGGGTGCGGGCCCTGTTCCCCTGGTCTGGGTGCGGGCCCTGTTCCCCTGGTCTGGGTGCGGGGCCTGTTCCCCTGGTCTGGGTGCGGGGCCTGTTCCCCTGGTCTGGGTGCGGGCCCTGTTCCCCTGGTCTGGGTGCAGGGCCTGTTCCCCTGGTCTGGGTGCGGGCCCTGTTCCCCTGGTCTGGGTGTGGGCCCTGTTCCCCTGGTCTGGGTGCGGGGCCCTGTTCCCCTGGTCTGGGTGCGGGCCCTGTTCCCCCGGTCTGAGTGCGGGGCCCTGTTCCCCTGGTCTGGGTGCGGGGCCTGTTCCCCTGGTCTGGGTGCGGGGCCTGTTCCCCTGGTCTGGGTGCGGACCCTGTTCCCCTGGTCTGGGTGCGGGCCCTGTTCCCCTGGTCTGGGTGCGGGCCCTGTTCCCCTGGTCTGGGTGCGGGCCCTGTTCCCCTGGTCTGGGTGCAGGCCCTGTTCCCCTGGTCTGGGTGTGGGCCCTGTTCCCCTGGTCTGGGTGTGGGCCCTGTTCCCCTGGTCTGGGTGCGGGGCCCTGTTCCCCTGGTCTGGGTGCGGGGCCATGTTCCCCTGGTCTGGGTGCGGGGCCCTGTTCCCCTGCTCTGGGTGCGGGGCCTGTTCCCCTGGTCTGGGTGCTGGCCCTGTTCCCCTGGTCTGGGTGTGGGGCCCTGTTCCCCTGGTCTGGGTGCGGGGCCCTGTTCCCCTGGTCTGGGTGCGGGGCCTGTTCCCCTGGTCTCGGTGCGGGGCTTTGTTCTCCTGGTCTGGGTGCGGGGCCTCTTCCCCTGGTCTGGGTGCGGGGCCTGTTCCCCTGGTCTGGGTGTGGGCCTTGTTCCCCTGGTCTGGGTGCGGGCCCTGTTCCCCTGGTCTGGGTGCGGGCCCTGTTCCCCTGGTCTGGGTGCGGGGCCTGTTCCCCTGGTCTGGGTGCGGGGCCTGTTCCCCTGGTCTGGGTGCGGGCCCTGTTCCCCTGGTCTGGGTGCAGGGCCTGTTCCCCTGGTCTGGGTGCGGGCCCTGTTCCCCTGGTCTGGGTGTGGGCCCTGTTCCCCTGGTCTGGGTGCGGGGCCCTGTTCCCCTGGTCTGGGTGCGGGCCCTGTTCCCCCGGTCTGAGTGCGGGGCACTGTTCCCCTGGTCTGGGTGCAGGGCCTGTTCCCCTGGTCTGGGTGCGGGGCCTGTTCCCCTGGTCTGGGTGCGGACCCTGTTCCCCTGGTCTGGGTGTGGGCCCTGTTCCCCTGGTCTGGGTGCGGGCCCTGTTCCCCTGGTCTGGGTGCGGGCCCTGTTCCCCTGGTCTGGGTGCGGGGCCTGTTCCCCAGGTCTGGGTGTGGGGCCTGTTCCCCTTGTCTGGGTGCGGGGCCCTGTTCCCCTGGTCTGGGTGCGGGGCCTGTTCCCCTGGTCTGGGTGCGGGCCCTGTTCCCCTGGTCTGGGTGCGGGGCCTGTTCCCCTGGTCTGGGTGCGGGGCCTGTTCCCCTGGTGTGGGTGCGGGGGCCTGTTCCCCTGGTCTGGGTGCGGGGCCTGTTCCTCTGGTCTGGGTGCGGGGCCTGTTCCCCTGGTCTGGGTGCGGGGCCCTGTTCCTCTGGTCTGGGTGCGGGCCCTGTTCCCCTGGTCTGGGTGCGGGGCCTGTTCCCCTGGTCTGGGTGCGGGGCCCTGTTCCTCTGGTCTGGGTGTGGTGCCTGTTCCCCTGGTCTGGGTGCGGGACCCTGTTCCCCTGGTCTGGGTGCGGGGCCTGTTCCTCTGTTCTGGGTGCGGGGCCTGTTCCCATGGTCTGGGTGCGGGCCCTGTTCCCCTGGTCTGGGTGCGGGGCCTGTTCCGCTGGTCTGGGTGCGGGGCCCTGTTCCCCTGGTCTGGGTGTGGGCCCTGTTCCCCTGGTCTGGGTGCGGGCCCTGTTCCCCTGGTCTGGGTGCGGGCCCTGTTCCTCCGGTCTGGGTGCGGGGCCCTGTTCCCCTGGTCTGGGTGCGGGCCCTGTTCCCCTGGTCTGGGTGCAGGCCCTGTTCCCCTGGTCTGGGTGCGGGCCCTGTTCCCCTGGTCTGGGTGCGGGCCCTGTTCCCCTGGTCTGGGTGGCAGGGTCTGTTCCCCTGGTCTGGGTGCGGGGCCCTGTTCCCCTGGTCTGGGTGCGGGGCCTGTTCCCCTGGTCTGGGTGCAGGGCCCTGTTCCCCTGGTCTGGGTGCGGGCCCTGTTCCCCTGGTCTGGGTGCGGGGCCTGTTCCCCTGGTCTGGGTGCGGGGCCCTGTTCCCCTGGTCTGGGTGCGGGCCCTGTTCCCCTGGTCTGGGTGCGGGGCCCTGTTCCTATGGTCTGGGTGTGGGGCCTGTTCCCCTGGTATGGGTGCGGGGCCCTGTTCCCCTGGTCTGGGTGCGGGCCCTGTTCCCCTGGTCTGGGTGCGGGCCCTGTTCCCCTGGTCTGGGTGCGGGCCCTGTTCCCCTGGTCTGGGTGCGGGGCCCTGTTCCCCTGGTCTGGGTGCGGTGCCTGTTCCCCTGGTCTGGGTGCGGGCCCTGTTCCCCTGGTCTGGGTGCGGGCCCTGTTCCCCTGGTCTGGGTGCGGGGCCTGTTCCCCTGGTCTGGGTGTGGGGCCCTGTTCCCCTGGTCTGGGTGCGGGCCCTGTTCCCCTGGTCTGGGTGCGGGGCCTGTTCCCCTGGTCTGGGTGCTGGGCTTGTTCCCCTGGTCTGGGTGCGGGGCCTGTTCCCCTGGTCTGGGTGCGGGGCCCTGTTCCCCTGGTCTGGGTGCGGGCCCTGTTCCCCTGGTCTGGGTGCGGTGCCTGTTCCCCTGGTCTGGGTGCTGGGCTTGTTCCCCTGGTCTGAGTGTGGGCCTGTTCCCCTGGTCTGGGTGCGGGGCCTGTTCCCCTGGTCTGGGTGCGGGGCCTGTTCCCCTGGTCTGGGTGCGGGCCCTGTTCCCCTGGTCTGGGTGCGGGCCCTGTTCACTTGGTCTGGGTGTGGGCCCTGTTCCCCTGGTCTGGGTGTGGGGCCTGTTCCCCTGGTCTGGGTGCGGGGCCCTGTTCCCCTGGTCTGGGTGCGGGGCCCTGTTCCCCTGGTCTGGGTGCGGGGCCCTGTTCCCCTGCTCTGGGTGCGGGGCCTGTTCCCCTGGTCTGGGTGCTGGCCCTGTTCCCCTGGTCTGGGTGTGGGGCCCTGTTCCCCTGGTCTGGGTGCGGGGCCCTGTTCCCCTGGTCTGGGTGCGGGGCCTGTTCCCCTGGTCTCGGTGCGGGGCTTTGTTCCCCTGGTCTGGGTGCGGGGCCTGTTCCCCTGGTCTGGGTGCGGGGCCTGTTCCCCTGGTCTGGGTGTGGGCCTTGTTCCCCTGGTCTGGGTGCGGGCCCTGTTCCCCTGGTCTGGGTGCGGGCCCTGTTCCCCTGGTCTGGGTGCGGGGCCTGTTCCCCTGGTCTGGGTGCGGGGCCTGTTCCCCTGGTCTGGGTGCGGGCCCTGTTCCCCTGGTCTGGGTGCAGGGCCTGTTCCCCTGGTCTGGGTGCGGGCCCTGTTCCCCTGGTCTGGGTGTGGGCCCTGTTCCCCTGGTCTGGGTGCGGGGCCCTGTTCCCCTGGTCTGGGTGCGGGCCCTGTTCCCCCGGTCTGAGTGCGGGGCCCTGTTCCCCTGGTCTGGGTGCGGGGCCTGTTCCCCTGGTCTGGGTGCGGGGCCTGTTCCCCTGGTCTGGGTGCGGACCCTGTTCCCCTGGTCTGGGTGCGGGCCCTGTTCCCCTGGTCTGGGTGCGGGCCCTGTTCCCCTGGTCTGGGTGCGGGCCCTGTTCCCCTGGTCTGGGTGCGGGCCCTGTTCCCCTGGTCTGGGTGTGGGCCCTGTTCCCCTGGTCTGGGTGTGGGCCCTGTTCCCCTGGTCTGGGTGCGGGGCCCTGTTCCCCTGGTCTGGGTGCGGGGCCATGTTCCCCTGGTCTGGGTGCGGGGCCCTGTTCCCCTGCTCTGGGTGCGGGGCCTGTTCCCCTGGTCTGGGTGCTGGCCCTGTTCCCCTGGTCTGGGTGTGGGGCCCTGTTCCCCTGGTCTGGGTGCGGGGCCCTGTTCCCCTGGTCTGGGTGCGGGGCCTGTTCCCCTGGTCTCGGTGCGGGGCTTTGTTCTCCTGGTCTGGGTGCGGGGCCTGTTCCCCTGGTCTGGGTGCGGGGCCTGTTCCCCTGGTCTGGGTGTGGGCCTTGTTCCCCTGGTCTGGGTGCGGGCCCTGTTCCCCTGGTCTGGGTGCGGGCCCTGTTCCCCTGGTCTGGGTGCGGGGCCTGTTCCCCTGGTCTGGGTGCGGGGCCTGTTCCCCTGGTCTGGGTGCGGGCCCTGTTCCCCTGGTCTGGGTGCAGGGCCTGTTCCCCTGGTCTGGGTGCGGGCCCTGTTCCCCTGGTCTGGGTGTGGGCCCTGTTCCCCTGGTCTGGGTGCGGGGCCCTGTTCCCCTGGTCTGGGTGCGGGCCCTGTTCCCCCGGTCTGAGTGTGGGTCACTGTTCCCCTGGTCTGGGTGCGGGGCCTGTTCCCCTGGTCTGGGTGCGGGGCCTGTTCCCCTGGTCTGGGTGCGGACCCTGTTCCCCTGGTCTGGGTGTGGGCCCTGTTCCCCTGGTCTGGGTGCGGGCCCTGTTCCCCTGGTCTGGGTGCGGGCCCTGTTCCCCTGGTCTGGGTGCGGGGCCTGTTCCCCAGGTCTGGGTGTGGGGCCTGTTCCCCTTGTCTGGGTGCGGGGCCCTGTTCCCCTGGTCTGGGTGCGGGGCCTGTTCCCCTGGTCTGGGTGCGGGCCCTGTTCCCCTGGTCTGGGTGCGGGGCCTGTTCCCCTGGTCTGGGTGCGGGGCCTGTTCCCCTGGTGTGGGTGCGGGGGCCTGTTCCCCTGGTCTGGGTGCGGGGCCTGTTCCTCTGGTCTGGGTGCGGGGCCTGTTCCCCTGGTCTGGGTGCGGGGCCCTGTTCCTCTGGTCTGGGTGCGGGCCCTGTTCCCCTGGTCTGGGTGCGGGGCCTGTTCCCCTGGTCTGGGTGCGGGGCCCTGTTCCTCTGGTCTGGGTGTGGGGCCTGTTCCCCTGGTCTGGGTGCGGGACCCTGTTCCCCTGGTCTGGGTGCGGGGCCTGTTCCTCTGGTCTGGGTGCGGGGCCTGTTCCCATGGTCTGGGTGCGGGCCCTGTTCCCCTGGTCTGGGTGCGGGGCCTGTTCCGCTGGTCTGGGTGCGGGGCCCTGTTCCCCTGGTCTGGGTGTGGGCCCTGTTCCCCTGGTCTGGGTGCGGGCCCTGTTCCCCTGGTCTGGGTGCGGGCCCTGTTCCTCCGGTCTGGGTGCGGGGCCCTGTTCCCCTGGTCTGGGTGCGGGCCCTGTTCCCCTGGTCTGGGTGCAGGCCCTGTTCCCCTGGTCTGGGTGCGGGCCCTGTTCCCCTGGTCTGGGTGCGGGGCCTGTTCCCCTGGTCTGGGTGCGGGGCCCTGTTCCCCTGGTCTGGGTGTGGGCCCTGTTCCCCTGGTCTGGGTGCGGGGCCTGTTCCCCTGGTCTGGGTGTGGGGCCTGTTCCCCTGGTCTGGGTGCGGGGCCCTGTTCCCCTGGTCTGGGTGCGGGGCCTGTTCCCCTGGTCTGGGTGCGGGGCCTGTTCCCCTGGTCTGGGTGCGGACCCTGTTCCCCTGGTCTGGGTGCGGGCCCTGTTCCCCTGGTCTGGGTGCGGGCCCTGTTCCCCTGGTCTGGGTGCGGGCCCTGTTCCCCTGGTCTGGGTGTGGGCCCTGTTCCCCTGGTCTGGGTGTGGGCCCTGTTCCCCTGGTCTGGGTGCGGGGCCCTGTTCCCCTGGTCTGGGTGCGGGGCCATGTTCCCCTGGTCTGGGTGCGGGGCCCTGTTCCCCTGCTCTGGGTGCGGGGCCTGTTCCCCTGGTCTGGGTGCTGGCCCTGTTCCCCTGGTCTGGGTGTGGGGCCCTGTTCCCCTGGTCTGGGTGCGGGGCCCTGTTCCCCTGGTCTGGGTGCGGGGCCTGTTCCCCTGGTCTCGGTGCGGGGCTTTGTTCTCCTGGTCTGGGTGCGGGGCCTGTTCCCCTGGTCTGGGTGCGGGGCCTGTTCCCCTGGTCTGGGTGTGGGCCTTGTTCCCCTGGTCTGGGTGCGGGCCCTGTTCCCCTGGTCTGGGTGCGGGCCCTGTTCCCCTGGTCTGGGTGCGGGGCCTGTTCCCCTGGTCTGGGTGCGGGGCCTGTTCCCCTGGTCTGGGTGCGGGCCCTGTTCCCCTGGTCTGGGTGCAGGGCCTGTTCCCCTGGTCTGGGTGCAGGCCCTGTTCCCCTGGTCTGGCTGTGGGCCCTGTTCCCCTGGTCTGGGTGCGGGGCCCTGTTCCCCTGGTCTGGGTGCGGGCCCTGTTCCCCCGGTCTGAGTGCGGGGCACTGTTCCCCTGGTCTGGGTGCGGGGCCTGTTCCCCTGGTCTGGGTGCGGGGCCTGTTCCCCTGGTCTGGGTGCGGACCCTGTTCCCCTGGTCTGGGTGTGGGCCCTGTTCCCCTGGTCTGGGTGCGGGCCCTGTTCCCCTGGTCTGGGTGCGGGCCCTGTTCCCCTGGTCTGGGTGCGGGGCCTGTTCCCCAGGTCTGGGTGTGGGGCCTGTTCCCCTTGTCTGGGTGCGGGGCCCTGTTCCCCTGGTCTGGGTGCGGGGCCTGTTCCCCTGGTCTGGGTGCGGGCCCTGTTCCCCTGGTCTGGGTGCGGGGCCTGTTCCCCTGGTCTGGGTGCGGGGCCTGTTCCCCTGGTGTGGGTGCGGGGGCCTGTTCCCCTGGTCTGGGTGCGGGGCCTGTTCCTCTGGTCTGGGTGCGGGGCCTGTTCCCCTGGTCTGGGTGCGGGGCCCTGTTCCTCTGGTCTGGGTGCGGGCCCTGTTCCCCTGGTCTGGGTGCGGGGCCTGTTCCCCTGGTCTGGGTGCGGGGCCCTGTTCCTCTGGTCTGGGTGTGGGGCCTGTTCCCCTGGTCTGGGTGCGGGACCCTGTTCCCCTGGTCTGGGTGCGGGGCCTGTTCCTCTGGTCTGGGTGCGGGGCCTGTTCCCATGGTCTGGGTGCGGGCCCTGTTCCCCTGGTCTGGGTGCGGGGCCTGTTCCGCTGGTCTGGGTGCGGGGCCCTGTTCCCCTGGTCTGGGTGTGGGCCCTGTTCCCCTGGTCTGGGTGCGGGCCCTGTTCCCCTGGTCTGGGTGCGGGCCCTGTTCCTCCGGTCTGGGTGCGGGGCCCTGTTCCCCTGGTCTGGGTGCGGGCCCTGTTCCCCTGGTCTGGGTGCAGGCCCTGTTCCCCTGGTCTGGGTGCGGGCCCTGTTCCCCTGGTCTGGGTGCGGGGCCTGTTCCCCTGGTCTGGGTGCGGGGCCCTGTTCCCCTGGTCTGGGTGTGGGCCCTGTTCCCCTGGTCTGGGTGCGGGGCCCTGTTCCCCTGGTCTGGGTGTGGGGCCTGTTCCCCTGGTCTGGGTGCGGGGCCCTGTTCCCCTGGTCTGGGTGCGGGGCCTGTTCCCCTGGTCTGGGTGCGGGGCCTGTTCCCCTGGTCTGGGTGCGTGGCCCTGTTCCCCTGGTCTGGGTGTGGTGCCTGTTCCCCTGGTCTGGGTGTGGGGCCTGTTCCCCTGGTCTGGGTGTGGGCCCTGTTCCCCTGGTCTGTTTGTGAGGCCTGTTCCCCTGGTCTGGGTGCGGGCCCTGTTCCCCTGGTCTGGGTGCGGGGCCTGTTCCCCTGGTCTGGGTGCGGGGCCTGTTCCCCTGGCCTGGGTGCGGGGCCTGTTCCCCTCGTCTGGGTGCGGGGCCCTGTTCCCCTGGTCTGGGTGCGGGGCCCTGTTCCCCTGGTCTGGGTGCGGGGCCCTCTTCCCCTGGTCAGGGTGCGGGGCCCTGTTCCTCTGGTCTGGGTGCGGGCCCTGTTCCCCTGGTCTGGGTGCGGGCCCTGTTCCCCTGGTCTGGGTGCGGGGCCTGTTCCCCTGGTCTGGGTGTGGGCCCTGTTCCCCTGGTCCGGGTGCGGGGCCTGTTCCCCTGGTCTTGGTGCGGGGCCCTGTTCCCCTGGTCTGGGTGTGGGGCCTGTTCCCCTGGTATGGGTGCGGGGCCTGTTCCCCTGGTCTGGGTGCGGGGCCTGTTCCCCTGGTCTGGGTGCGGGGCCTGTTCCCCTGGTCTGGGTGTGGGCCCTGTTCCCCTGGTCTGGGTGCGGGGCCTGTTCCCCTGGTCTGGGTGCGGGGCCCTGTTCCCCTGGTCTGGGTGCGGGCCCTGTTCCTCTGGTCTGGGTGCGGGCCCTGTTCCCCTGGTCTGGGTGCGGGCCCTGTTCCCCTGGTCTGGGTGCGGGGACCTGTTCCCCTGGTCTGGGTGCGGGCCCTGTTCCCCTGGTCTGGGTGCGGGGCCCTGTTCCCCTGGTCTGGGTGCGGGGCCCTGTTCCCCTGGTCTGGGTGCGGGCCCTGTTCCCCTGGTCTGGGTGCGGGGCCCTGTTCCCCTGGTCTGGGTGCGGGGCCTGTTCCCCTGGTCTGGGTGCGGGGCCTGTTCCCCTGGTCTGGGTGCGGGCCGTGTTCCCCTGGTCTGGGTGCGGGCCCTGTTCCCCTGGTCTGGGTGTGGGCCCTGTTCCCCTGGTCTGGGTGCGGGCCCTGTTCCCCTGATCTGGGTGCGGGGCCCTGTTCCCCTGGTCTGGGTGCGGGCCCTGTTCCCCTGGTCCGGGTGCGAGGCCTGTTCCCCTGGTCTGGGTGCGGGCCCTGTTCCCCTGGTCTGGGTGCGGGGCCTGTTCCCCTGGTCTGGGTGCGGGGCCCTGTTCCCCTGGTCTGGGTGTGGGGCCTGTTCCTCTGGTCTGGGTGCGGGGCCTGTTCCCCTGGTCTGGGTGCGGGCCCTGTTCCCCTGGTCTGGGTGCGGGGCCTGTTCCACTGGTCTGGGTGCGGGGCCTGTTCCCCTGGTCTGGGTGCGGGGCCCTGTTCCCCTGGTCTGGGTGCGGGGCCTGTTCCCCTGGTCTGGGTGCGGGGCCTGTTCCCCTGGTCTGGGTGCGGGGCCCTGTTCCCCTGGTCTTGGTGCGGGGCCTGTTCCCCTGGTCTGGGTGTGGGCCCTGTTCCCCTGGTCTGCGTGTGAGGCCTGTTCCCCTGGTCTGGGAGCGGGCCCTGTTCCCCTGGTCTGGGTATGGGCCCTGTTCCCCTGGTCTGGGTGTGAGGCCTGTTCCCCTGGTCTGGGTGCGGGCCCTGTTCCCCTGGTCTAGGTGCGGGCCCTGTTCCCCTGGTCTGGGTGTGGGCCCTGTTCCCCTGGTCTGGGTGCGGGGCCCTGTTCCCCTGGTCTGGGTGCGGGGCTTGTTCCCCTGGTCTGGGTGCGGGGCCTGTTCCCCTGGTCTGGGTGCGGGGCCCTGTTCCCCTGGTCTGGGTGGGAGGCCTGTTCCCCTGGTCTGGGTGCGGGCCCTGTTCCTCTGGTCTGGGTGCGGGGCCTTTTCCCCTGGTCTGGGTGCGAGGCCTGTTCCCCTGGCCTGGGTGCGGGGCCTGTTCCCCTGGTCAGGGTGCGGGGCCTGTTCCCCTGGTCCGGGTGCGGGGCCTGTTCCCCTGGTCCGGGTGGGGGGCCTGTTCCCCTGGTCTGGGTGCGGGGCCTGTTCCCCTGGTCTGGGTGCGGGACTGTTCCCCTGGTCTGGGTGCCTGGCCTGTTCCCCTGGTCCGGGTGCGGGGCCTGTTCCCCTGGCCCGGGTGCGGGGCCTGTTCCCCTGGTCTGGGTGCGGGGCCTGTTCCCCTGGTCTGGGTGCGGGGCCCTGTTCCCCTGGTCTGGGTGCGGGGCCCTGTTCCCCTGGTCTGGGTGCGGGCCCTGTTCCCCTGGTCTGGGTGCGGGCCCTGTTCCCCTGGTCTGGGTGCGGGGCCTGTTCCCCTGGTCTGGGTGCGGGCCCTGTTCCCCTGGTCTAGGTGCGGGGCCCTGTTCCCCTGGTCTGGGTGCGGGGCCTGCTCCCCTGGTCTGGGTGTGGGTCCTGTTCCCCTGGTCTGGGTGAGGGCTCTGTTCCCCTGGTCTGGGTGCGGGGCCTGTTCCCCTGGTCTGGGTGCGGGGCCCTGTTCCTCTGGTCCGGGTGTGGGGCCCTGTTCCCCTGGTCTGGGTGCGGGGCCTGTTCCCCTGGTCTGGGTGCGGGGCCCTGTTCCCCTGGTCTGGGTGTGGGGCCTGTTCCCCTGGTCTGGGTGCGGGGCCCTGATCCCCTGGTCTGGGTGCAGGGCCCTGTTCCCCTGGTCTGGGTGCGGGCCCTGTTCCCCTGGTCTGGGTGCGGGCCCTGTTCCCCTGGTCTGGGTGCGGGGCTTGTTCCCCTGGTCTGGGTGCGGTGCCTGTTCCCCTGGTCTGGGTGCGGGCCCTGTTCCCCTGGTCTGGGTGCGGGGCCCTGTTCCCCTGGTCTGGGTGCGGGCCCTGTTCCCCTGGTCTGGGTGCGGGGCCCTGTTCCCCTGGTCTGGGTGCGGGGCCCTGTTCCCCTGGTCTGGGTGCGGGCCCTGTTCCCCTGGTCTGGGTGCGGGGCCCTGTTCCCCTGGTCTGGGTGCGGGGCCTGTTCCCCTGGTCTGGGTGCGGGGCCTGTTCCCCTGGTCTGGGTGCGGGCCCTGTTCCCCTGGTATGGGTGCGGGCCCTGTTCCCCTGGTCTGGGTGTGGGCCCTGTTCCCCTGGTCTGGGTGCGGGCCCTGTTCCCCTGGTCTGGGTGCGGGGCCCTGTTCCCCTGGTCTGGGTGCGGGCCCTGTTCCCCTGGTCTGGGTGCGGGCCCTGTTCCCCTGGTCTGGGTGCGGGCCCTGTTCCCCTGGTCTGGGTGCGGGTCCTGTTCCCCTGGTCTGGGTGCGGGGCCTGTTCCCCTGGTCTGGGTGCGGGCCCTGTTCCCCTGGTCTGGGTGCGGGGCCTGTTCCCCTGGTCTGGGTGCGGTGCCCTGTTCCCCTGGTCCGGGTGTGGGGCCCTGTTCCCCTGGTCTGGGTGCGGGGCCCTGTTCCCCTGGTCTGGGTGTGGGGCCTGTTCCCCTGGTCTGGGTGCGGGGCCCTGTTCCCCTGGTCTGGCTGCGGGCCCTGTTCCTCTGGTCTGGGTGCGGGCCCTGTTCCCCTGGTCTGGGTGCGGGCCCTGTTCCCCTGGTCTGGGTGCGGGGCCCTGTTCCCCTGGTCTGGGTGCGGGCCCTGTTCCCCTGGTCTGGGTGCGGGGCCCTGTTCCCCTGGTCTGGGTGCGGGGCCCTGTTCCCCTGGTCTGGGTGCGGGCCCTGTTCCCCTGGTTTGGGTGCGGGGCCCTGTTCCCCTGGTCTGGGTGCGGGGCCTGTTCCCCTGGTCTGGGTGCGGGGCCTGTTCCCCTGGTCTGGGTGCGGGCCGTGTTCCCCTTGTCTGGGTGCGGGCCCTGTTCCCCTGGTCTGGGTGCGGGCCCTGTTCCCCTGGTCTGGGTGCGGGCCCTGTTCCCCTGATCTGGGTGCGGGGCCCTGTTCCCCTGGTCTGGGTGCGGGCCCTGTTCCCCTGGTCCGGGTGCGGGGCCTGTTCCTCTGGTCTGGGATGCGGGGCCTGTTCCCCTGGTCTGGGTGCGGGCCCTGTTCCCCTGGTCTGGGTGCGGGGCCCTGTTCCCCTGGTCTGGGTGTGGGGCCTGTTCCTCTGGTCTGGGTGCGGGGCCTGTTCCCCTGGTCTGGGTGCGGGCCCTGTTCCCCTGGTCTGGGGGTGGGGCCTGTTCCACTGGTCTGGGTGCGGGGCCCTGTTCCCCTGGTCTTGGTGCGGGGCCTGTTCCCCTGGTCTGGGTGTGGGCCCTGTTCCCCTGGTCTGGGTGCGAGGCCTGTTCCCCTGGTCTGGGTGCGGGGCCCTGTTCCCCTGGTCTTGGTGCGGGGCCTGTTCCCCTGGTCTGGGTGTGGGCCCTGTTCCCCTGGTCTGGGTGCGGGGCCCTGTTCCCCTGGTCTGGGTGCGGGCCCTGTTCCCCTGGTCTGGGTGCGGGGCCTGTTCCCCTGGTCTGGGTGCGGGGCCCTGTTCCCCTGGTCTGGGTGTGGGGCCCTGTTCCCCTGGTCTGGGTGGCAGGGCCTGTTCCCCTGGTCTGGGTGCGGGGCCCTGTTCCCCTGGTCTAGGTGCGGGGCCTGTTCCCCTGGTCTGGGTGCGGGGCCCTGTTCCCCTGGTCTGGGTGCGGGCCCTGTTCCCCTGGTCTGGGTGCGGGGCCTGTTCCCCTGGTCTGGGTGCGGGGCCCTGTTCCCCTGGTCTGGGTGCGGGCCCTGTTCCCCTGGTCTGGGTGCGGGGCCCTGTTCCTATGGTCTGGGTGTGGGGCCTGTTCCCCTGGTATGGGTGCGGGGCCCTGTTCCCCTGGTCTGGGTGCGGGCCCTGTTCCCCTGGTCTGGGTGCGGGCCCTGTTCCCCTGGTCTGGGTGCGGGCCCTGTTCCCCTGGTCTGGGTGCGGGGCCCTGTTCCCCTGGTCTGGGTGCGGTGCCTGTTCCCCTGGTCTGGGTGTGGGCCCTGTTCCCCTGGTCTGGGTGCGGGGCCTGTTCCCCTGGTCTGGGTGCTGGGCTTGTTCCCCTGGTCTGGGTGCGGGGCCTGTTCCCCTGGTCTGGGTGTGGGGCCCTGTTCCCCTGGTCTGGGTGCGGGCCCTGTTCCCCTGGTCTGGGTGCGGGGCCTGTTCCCCTGGTCTGGGTGCTGGGCTTGTTCCCCTGGTCTGGGTGCGCGGCCTGTTCCCCTGGTCTGGGTGCGGGGCCCTGTTCCCCTGGTCTGGGTGCGGGCCCTGTTCCCCTGGTCTGGGTGCGGGGCCTGTTCCCCTGGTCTGGGTGCTGGGCTTGTTCCCCTGGTCTGAGTGTGGGCCTGTTCCCCTGGTCTGGGTGCGGGGCCTGTTCCCCTGGTCTGGGTGCGGGCCCTGTTCCCCTGGTCTGGGTGCGGGCCCTGTTCCCCTGGTCTGGGTGTGGGCCCTGTTCCCCTGGTCTGGGTGTGGGCCCTGTTCCCCTGGTCTGGGTGCAGGGCCCTGTTCCCCTGGTCTGGGTGCGGGGCCCTGTTCCCCTGGTCTGGGTGCGGGGCCCTGTTCCCCTGGTCTGGGTGCGGGGCCTGTTCCCCTGGTCTGGGTGCTGGCCCTGTTCCCCTGGTCTGGGTGTGGGGCCCTGTTCCCCTGGTCTGGGTGCGGGGCCCTGTTCCCCTGGTCTGGGTGCGGGGCCTGTTCCCCTGGTCTCGGTACGGGGCTTTGTTCCCCTGGTCTGGGTGCGGGGCCTGTTCCCCTGGTCTGGGTGCGGGGCCTGTTCCCCTGGTCTGGGTGTGGGCCTTGTTCCCCTGGTCTGGGTGCGGGCCCTGTTCCCCTGGTCTGGGTGCGGGCCCTGTTCCCCTGGTCTGGGTGCGGGGCCTGTTCCCCTGGTCTGGGTGCGGGGCCTGTTCCCCTGGTCTGGGTGCGGGCCCTGTTCCCCTGGTCTGGGTGCGGGGCCTGTTCCCCTGGTCTGGGTGCGGGCCCTGTTCCACTGGTCTGGGTGTGGGCCCTGTTCCCCTGGTCTGGGTGCGGGGCCCTGTTCCCCTGGTCTGGGTGCGGGCCCTGTTCCCCCGGTCTGGGTGCGGGGCCCTGTTCCCCTGGTCTGGGTGCGGGGCCTGTTCCCCTGGTCTGGGTGCGGGGCCTGTTCCCCTGGTCTGGGTGCGGACCCTGTTCCCCTGGTCTGGGTGCGGGCCCTGTTCCCCTGGTCTGGGTGCGGGCCCTGTTCCCCTGGTCTGGGTGCGGGGCTTGTTCCCCTGGTCTGGGTGCGGTGCCTGTTCCCCTGGTCTGGGTGCGGGCCCTGTTCCCCTGGTCTGGGTGCGGGGCCCTGTTCCCCTGGTCTGGGTGCGGGGCCCTGTTCCCCTGGTCTGGGTGCGGGCCCTGTTCCCCTGGTCTGGGTGCGGGGCCCTGTTCCCCTGGTCTGGGTGCGGGGCCCTGTTCCCCTGGTCTGGGTGCGGGCCCTGTTCCCCTGGTCTGGGTGCGGGGCCCTGTTCCCCTGGTCTGGGTGCGGGGCCTGTTCCCCTGGTCTGGGTGCGGGGCCTGTTCCCCTGGTCTGGGTGCGGGCCCTGTTCCCCTGGTATGGGTGCGGGCCCTGTTCCCCTGGTCTGGGTGTGGGCCCTGTTCCCCTGGTCTGGGTGCGGGCCCTGTTCCCCTGGTCTGGGTGCGGGGCCCTGTTCCCCTGGTCTGGGTGCGGGCCCTGTTCCCCTGGTCTGGGTGCGGGCCCTGTTCCCCTGGTCTGGGTGCGGGCCCTGTTCCCCTGGTCTGGGTGCGGGCCCTGTTCCCCTGGTCTGGGTGCGGGGCCTGTTCCCCTGGTCTGGGTGCGGGCCCTGTTCCCCTGGTCTGGGTGCGGGGCCTGTTCCCCTGGTCTGGGTGCGGTGCCCTGTTCCCCTGGTCCGGGTGTGGGGCCCTGTTCCCCTGGTCTGGGTGCGGGGCCCTGTTCCCCTGGTCTGGGTGTGGGGCCTGTTCCCCTGGTCTGGGTGCGGGGCCCTGTTCCCCTGGTCTGGGTGCGGGCCCTGTTCCTCTGGTCTGGGTGCGGGCCCTGTTCCCCTGGTCTGGGTGCGGGCCCTGTTCCCCTGGTCTGGGTGCGGGGCCCTGTTCCCCTGGTCTGGGTGCGGGCCCTGTTCCCCTGGTCTGGGTGCGGGGCCCTGTTCCCCTGGTCTGGGTGCGGGGCCCTGTTCCCCTGGTCTGGGTGCGGGCCCTGTTCCCCTGGTCTGGGTGCGGGGCCCTGTTCCCCTGGTCTGGGTGCGGGGCCTGTTCCCCTGGTCTGGGTGCGGGGCCTGTTCCCCTGGTCTGGGTGCGGGCCGTGTTCCCCTTGTCTGGGTGCGGGCCCTGTTCCCCTGGTCTGGGTGCGGGCCCTGTTCCCCTGGTCTGGGTGCGGGCCCTGTTCCCCTGATCTGGGTGCGGGGCCCTGTTCCCCTGGTCTGGGTGCGGGCCCTGTTCCCCTGGTCGGGTGCGGGGCCTGTTCCTCTGGTCTGGGATGCGGGGCCTGTTCCCCTGGTCTGGGTGCGGGCCCTGTTCCCCTGGTCTGGGTGCGGGGCCCTGTTCCCCTGGTCTGGGTGTGGGGCCTGTTCCTCTGGTCTGGGTGCGGGGCCTGTTCCCCTGGTCTGGGTGCGGGCCCTGTTCCCCTGGTCTGGGGGTGGGGCCTGTTCCACTGGTCTGGGTGCGGGGCCCTGTTCCCCTGGTCTTGGTGCGGGGCCTGTTCCCCTGGTCTGGGTGTGGGCCCTGTTCCCCTGGTCTGGGTGCGAGGCCTGTTCCCCTGGTCTGGGTGCGGGGCCCTGTTCCCCTGGTCGTGGTGCGGGGCCTGTTCCCCTGGTCTGGGTGTGGGCCCTGTTCCCCTGGTCTGGGTGCGGGGCCCTGTTCCCCTGGTCTGGGTGCGGGCCCTGTTCCCCTGGTCTGGGTGCGGGGCCTGTTCCCCTGGTCTGGGTGCGGGGCCCTGTTCCCCTGGTCTGGGTGTGGGGCCCTGTTCCCCTGGTCTGGGTGGCAGGGCCTGTTCCCCTGGTCTGGGTGCGGGGCCCTGTTCCCCTGGTCTGGGTGCGGGGCCTGTTCCCCTGGTCTGGGTGCGGGGCCCTGTTCCCCTGGTCTGGGTGCGGGCCCTGTTCCCCTGGTCTGGGTGCGGGGCCTGTTCCCCTGGTCTGGGTGCGGGGCCCTGTTCCCCTGGTCTGGGTGCGGGCCCTGTTCCCCTGGTCTGGGTGCGGGGCCCTGTTCCTATGGTCTGGGTGTGGGGCCTGTTCCCCTGGTATGGGTGCGGGGCCCTGTTCCCCTGGTCTGGGTGCGGGCCCTGTTCCCCTGGTCTGGGTGCGGGCCCTGTTCCCCTGGTCTGGGTGCGGGCCCTGTTCCCCTGGTCTGGGTGCGGGGCCCTGTTCCCCTGGTCTGGGTGCGGGGCCTGTTCCCCTGGTCTGGGTGCGGGCCCTGTTCCCCTGGTCTGGGTGCGGGGCCTGTTCCCCTGGTCTGGGTGCTGGGCCTTGTTCCCCTGGTCTGGGTGCGGGGCCTGTTCCCCTGGTCTGGGTGTGGGGCCCTGTTCCCCTGGTCTGGGTGCGGGCCCTGTTCCGCTGGTCTGGGTGCGGGGCCTGTTCCCCTGGTCTGGGTGCTGGGCTTGTTCCCCTGGTCTGGGTGCGCGGCCTGTTCCCCTGGTCTGGGTGCGGGGCCCTGTTCCCCTGGTCTGGGTGCGGGCCCTGTTCCCCTGGTCTGGGTGCGGGGCCTGTTCCCCTGGTCTGGGTGCTGGGCTTGTTCCCCTGGTCTGAGTGTGGGCCTGTTCCCCTGGTCTGGGTGCGGGGCCTGTTCCCCTGGTCTGGGTGCGGGCCCTGTTCCCCTGGTCTGGGTGCGGGCCCTGTTCCCCTGGTCTGGGTGTGGGCCCTGTTCCCCTGGTCTGGGTGTGGGCCCTGTTCCCCTGGTCTGGGTGCAGGGCCCTGTTCCCCTGGTCTGGGTGCGGGGCCCTGTTCCCCTGGTCTGGGTGCGGGGCCCTGTTCCCCTGGTCTGGGTGCGGGGCCTGTTCCCCTGGT
The DNA here is from genome assembly GCF_052327205.1 of Somniosus microcephalus. NCBI lineage: Eukaryota > Metazoa > Chordata > Chondrichthyes > Squaliformes > Somniosidae > Somniosus > Somniosus microcephalus. The sequence goes on along the minus strand of NC_140990.1, from coordinate 5,184,902 downwards.
CTGGGTGCTGGCCCTGTTCCCCTGGTCTGGGTGTGGGGCCCTGTTCCCCTGGTCTGGGTGCGGGGCCCTGTTCCCCTGGTCTGGGTGCGGGGCCTGTTCCCCTGGTCTCGGTACGGGGCTTTGTTCCCCTGGTCTGGGTGCGGGGCCTGTTCCCCTGGTCTGGGTGCGGGGCCTGTTCCCCTGGTCTGGGTGTGGGCCTTGTTCCACTGGTCTGGGTGCGGGCCCTGTTCCCCTGGTCTGGGTGCGGGCCCTGTTCCCCTGGTCTGGGTGCGGGGCCTGTTCCCCTGGTCTGGGTGCGGGGCCTGTTCCCCTGGTCTGGGTGCGGGCCCTGTTCCCCTGGTCTGGGTGCGGGGCCTGTTCCCCTGGTCTGGGTGCGGGCCCTGTTCCACTGGTCTGGGTGTGGGCCCTGTTCCCCTGGTCTGGGTGCGGGGCCCTGTTCCCCTGGTCTGGGTGCGGGCCCTGTTCCCCCGGTCTGGGTGCGGGGCCCTGTTCCCCTGGTCTGGGTGCGGGGCCTGTTCCCCTGGTCTGGGTGCGGGGCCTGTTCCCCTGGTCTGGGTGCGGACCCTGTTCCCCTGGTCTGGGTGCGGGCCCTGTTCCCCTGGTCTGGGTGCGGGCCCTGTTCCCCTGGTCTGGGTGCGGGCCCTGTTCCCCTTGTCTGGGTGCGGGGCCTGTTCCCCTGGTCTGGGTGTGGGGCCTGTTCCCCTTGTCTGGGTGCGGGGCCCTGTTCCCCTGGTCTGGGTGCGGGGCCTGTTCCCCTGGTCTGGGTGCGGGCCCTGTTCCCCTGGTCTGGGTGCGGGGCCTGTTCCCCTGGTCTGGGTGCGGGGCCTGTTCCCCTGGTGTGGGTGCGGGGGCCTGTTCCCCTGGTCTGGGTGCGGGGCCTGTTCCTCTGGTCTGGGTGCGGGGCCTGTTCCCCTGGTCTGGGTGCGGGGCCCTGTTCCTCTGGTCTGGGTGCGGGCCCTGTTCCCCTGGTCTGGGTGCGGGGCCTGTTCCTCTGGTCTGGGTGCGGGGCCCTGTTCCTCTGGTCTGGGTGTGGGGCCTGTTCCCCTGGTCTGGGTGCGGGACCCTGTTCCCCTGGTCTGGGTGCGGGGCCTGTTCCTCTGGTCTGGGTGCGGGGCCTGTTCCCATGGTCTGGGTGCGGGCCCTGTTCCCCTGGTCTGGGTGCGGGGCCTGTTCCGCTGGTCTGGGTGCGGGGCCCTGTTCCCCTGGTCTGGGTGTGGGCCCTGTTCCCCTGGTCTGGGTGCGGGCCCTGTTCCCCTGGTCTGGGTGCGGGCCCTGTTCCTCTGGTCTGGGTGCGGGGCCCTGTTCCCCTGGTCTGGGTGCGGGCCCTGTTCCCCTGGTCTGGGTGCAGGCCCTGTTCCCCTGGTCTGGGTGCGGGCCCTGTTCCCCTGGTCTGGGTGCGGGGCCTGTTCCCCTGGTCTGGGTGGCAGGGCCTGTTCCCCTGGTCTGGGTGCGGGGCCCTGTTCCCCTGGTCTGGGTGCGGGTCCTGTTCCCCTGGTCTGGGTGCGGGGCCCTGTTCCACTGGTCTGGGTGTGGGCCCTGTTCCCCTGGTCTGGGTGCGGGGCCTGTTCCCCTGGTCTGGGTGCGGGGCCCTGTTCCCCTGGTCTGGGTGCGGGCCCTGTTCCCCTGGTCTGGGTGCGGGGCCCTGTTCCTATGGTCTGGGTGTGGGGCCTGTTCCCCTGGTATGGGTGCGGGGCCCTGTTTCCCTGGTCTGGGTGCGGGCCCTGTTCCCCTGGTCTGGGTGCGGGCCCTGTTCCCCTGGTCTGGGTGCGGGCCCTGTTCCCCTGGTCTGGGTGCGGGGCCTGTTCCCCTGGTCTGGGTGTGGGGCCTGTTCCCCTTGTCTGGGTGCGGGGCCCTGTTCCCCTAGTCTGGGTGCGGGGCCTGTTCCCCTGGTCTGGGTGCGGGCCCTGTTCCCCTGGTCTGGGTGCGGGGCCTGTTCCCCTGGTCTGGGTGCGGGGCCTGTTCCCCTGGTGTGGGTGCGGGGGCCTGTTCCCCTGGTCTGGGTGCGGGGCCTGTTCCTCTGGTCTGGGTGCGGGGCCTGTTCCCCTGGTCTGGGTGCGGGGCCCTGTTCCTCTGGTCTGGGTGCGGGCCCTGTTCCCCTGGTCTGGGTGCGGGGCCTGTTCCTCTGGTCTGGGTGCGGGGCCCTGTTCCTCTGGTCTGGGTGTGGGGCCTGTTCCCCTGGTCTGGGTGCGGGACCCTGTTCCCCTGGTCTGGGTGCGGGGCCTGTTCCTCTGGTCTGGGTGCGGGGCCTGTTCCCATGGTCTGGGTGCGGGCCCTGTTCCCCTGGTCTGGGTGCGGGCCCTGTTCCTCTGGTCTGGGTGCGGGGCCCTGTTCCCCTGGTCTGGGTGCGGGCCCTGTTCCCCTGGTCTGGGTGCAGGCCCTGTTCCCCTGGTCTGGGTGCGGGCCCTGTTCCCCTGGTCTGGGTGCGGGTCCTGTTCCCCTGGTCTGGGTGCGGGGCCCTGTTCCCCTGGTCTGGGAGTGGGCCCTGTTCCCCTGGTCTGGGTGGCAGGGCCTGTTCCCCTGGTCTGGGTGCGGGGCCCTGTTCCCCTGGTCTGGGTGCGGGGCCTGTTCCCCTGGTCTGGGTGCGGGGCCCTGTTCCCCTGGTCTGGGTGCGGGCCCTGTTCCCCTGGTCTGGGTGCGGGGCCTGTTCCCCTGGTCTGGGTGCGGGGCCCTGTTCCCCTGGTCTGGGTGCGGGCCCTGTTCCCCTGGTCTGGGTGCGGGGCCCTGTTCCTATGGTCTGGGTGTGGGGCCTGTTCCCCTGGTATGGGTGCGGGGCCCTGTTTCCCTGGTCTGGGTGCGGGCCCTGTTCCCCTGGTCTGGGTGCGGGCCCTGTTCCCCTGGTCTGGGTGCGGGCCCTGTTCCCCTGGTCTGTGTGCGGGGCCCTGTTCCCCTGGTCTGGGTGCGGTGCCTGTTCCCCTGGTCTGGGTGCGGGCCCTGTTCCCCTGGTCTGGGTGCGGGGCCTGTTCCCCTGGTCTGGGTGCGGGGCCCTGTTCCCCTGGTCTGGGTCCGGGCCCTGTTCCCCTCGTCTGGGTGCGGGGCCTGTTCCCCTGGTCTGGGTGCTGGGCTTGTTCCTCTGGTCTGAGTGTGGGCCTGTTCCCCTGGTCTGGGTGCGGGGCCTGTTCCCCTGGTCTGGGTGCGGGCCCTGTTCCCCTGGTCTGGGTGCGGGCCCTGTTCCCCTGGTCTGGGTGTGGGCCCTGTTCCCCTGGTCTGGGTGTGGGCCCTGTTCCCCTGGTCTGTGTGCGGGGCCCTGTTCCCCTGGTCTGTGTGCGGGGCCCTGTTCCCCTGGTCTGGGTGCGGGGCCCTGTTCCCCTGGTCTGCGTGCGGGGCCTGTTCCCCTGGTCTGGGTGCTGGCCCTGTTCCCCTGGTCTGGGTGTGGGGCCCTGTTCCCCTGGTCTGGGTGCGGGGCCCTGTTCCCCTGGTCTGGGTGCGGGGCCTGTTCCCCTGGTCTCGGTGCGGGGCTTTGTTCCCCTGGTCTGGGTGCGGGGCCTGTTCCCCTGGTCTGGGTGCGGGGCCTGTTCCCCTGGTCTGGGTGTGGGCCTTGTTCCCCTGGTCTGGGTGCGGGCCCTGTTCCCCTGGTCTGGGTGCGGGCCCTGTTCCCCTGGTCTGGGTGCGGGGCCTGTTCCCCTGGTCTGGGTGCGGGGCCTGTTCCCCTGGTCTGGGTGCGAGCCCTGTTCCCCTGGTCTGGGTGCGGGGCCTGTTCCCCTGGTCTGGGTGCGGGCCCTGTTCCCCTGGTCTGGGTGTGGGCCCTGTTCCCCTGGTCTGGGTGCGGGGCCCTGTTCCCCTGGTCTGGGTGCGGGCCCTGTTCCCCCGGTCTGGGTGCGGGGCCCTGTTCCCCTGGTCTGGGTGCGGGGCCTGTTCCCCTGGTCTGGGTGCGGGGCCTGTTCCCCTGGTCTGGGTGCGGACCCTGTTCCCCTGGTCTGGGTGCGGGCCCTGTTCCCCTGGTCTGGGTGCGGGCCCTGTTCCCCTGGTCTGGGTGCGGGCCCTGTTCCCCTGGTCTGGGTGCGGGGCCTGTTCCCCTGGTCTGGGTGTGGGGCCTGTTCCCCTTGTCTGGGTGCGGGGCCCTGTTCCCCTGGTCTGGGTGCGGGGCCCTGTTCCCCTGGTCTGTGTGCGGGGCCTGTTCCCCTGGTCTGGGTGCGGGCCCTGTTCCCCTGGTCTGGGTGCGGGGCCTGTTCCCCTGGTCTGGGTGCGGGGCCTGTTCCCCTGGTGTGGGTGCGGGGGCCTGTTCCCCTGGTCTGGGTGCGGGGCCTGTTCCTCTGGTCTGGGTGCGGGGCCTGTTCCCCTGGTCTGGGTGCGGGGCCCTGTTCCTCTGGTCTGGGTGCGGGCCCTGTTCCCCTGGTCTGGGTGCGGGGCCTGTTCCCCTGGTCTGGGTGCGGGGCCCTGTTCCTCTGGTCTGGGTGTGGGGCCTGTTCCCCTGGTCTGGGTGCGGGACCCTGTTCCCCTGGTCCGGGTGCGGGGCCTGTTCCTCTGGTCTGGGTGCGGGGCCTGTTCCCATGGTCTGGGTGCGGGCCCTGTTCCCCTGGTCTGGGTGCGGGGCCTGTTCCCCTGGTCTGGGTGCTGGCCCTGTTCCCCTGGTCTGGGTGTGGGGCCCTGTTCCCCTGGTCTGGGTGCGGGGCCCTGTTCCCCTGGTCTGGGTGCGGGGCCTGTTCCCCTGGTCTCGGTACGGGGCTTTGTTCCCCTGGTCTGGGTGCGGGGCCTGTTCCCCTGGTCTGGGTGCGGGGCCTGTTCCCCTGGTCTGGGTGTGGGCCTTGTTCCACTGGTCTGGGTGCGGGCCCTGTTCCCCTGGTCTGGGTGCGGGCCCTGTTCCCCTGGTCTGGGTGCGGGGCCTGTTCCCCTGGTCTGGGTGCGGGGCCTGTTCCCCTGGTCTGGGTGCGGGCCCTGTTCCCCTGGTCTGGGTGCGGGGCCTGTTCCCCTGGTCTGGGTGCGGGCCCTGTTCCACTGGTCTGGGTGTGGGCCCTGTTCCCCTGGTCTGGGTGCGGGGCCCTGTTCCCCTGGTCTGGGTGCGGGCCCTGTTCCCCCGGTCTGGGTGCGGGGCCCTGTTCCCCTGGTCTGGGTGCGGGGCCTGTTCCCCTGGTCTGGGTGCGGGGCCTGTTCCCCTGGTCTGGGTGCGGACCCTGTTCCCCTGGTCTGGGTGCGGGCCCTGTTCCCCTGGTCTGGGTGCGGGCCCTGTTCCCCTGGTCTGGGTGCGGGCCCTGTTCCCCTTGTCTGGGTGCGGGGCCTGTTCCCCTGGTCTGGGTGTGGGGCCTGTTCCCCTTGTCTGGGTGCGGGGCCCTGTTCCCCTGGTCTGGGTGCGGGGCCTGTTCCCCTGGTCTGGGTGCGGGCCCTGTTCCCCTGGTCTGGGTGCGGGGCCTGTTCCCCTGGTCTGGGTGCGGGGCCTGTTCCCCTGGTGTGGGTGCGGGGGCCTGTTCCCCTGGTCTGGGTGCGGGGCCTGTTCCTCTGGTCTGGGTGCGGGGCCTGTTCCCCTGGTCTGGGTGCGGGGCCCTGTTCCTCTGGTCTGGGTGCGGGCCCTGTTCCCCTGGTCTGGGTGCGGGGCCTGTTCCTCTGGTCTGGGTGCGGGGCCCTGTTCCTCTGGTCTGGGTGTGGGGCCTGTTCCCCTGGTCTGGGTGCGGGACCCTGTTCCCCTGGTCTGGGTGCGGGGCCTGTTCCTCTGGTCTGGGTGCGGGGCCTGTTCCCATGGTCTGGGTGCGGGCCCTGTTCCCCTGGTCTGGGTGCGGGGCCTGTTCCGCTGGTCTGGGTGCGGGGCCCTGTTCCCCTGGTCTGGGTGTGGGCCCTGTTCCCCTGGTCTGGGTGCGGGCCCTGTTCCCCTGGTCTGGGTGCGGGCCCTGTTCCTCTGGTCTGGGTGCGGGGCCCTGTTCCCCTGGTCTGGGTGCGGGCCCTGTTCCCCTGGTCTGGGTGCAGGCCCTGTTCCCCTGGTCTGGGTGCGGGCCCTGTTCCCCTGGTCTGGGTGCGGGGCCTGTTCCCCTGGTCTGGGTGGCAGGGCCTGTTCCCCTGGTCTGGGTGCGGGGCCCTGTTCCCCTGGTCTGGGTGCGGGTCCTGTTCCCCTGGTCTGGGTGCGGGGCCCTGTTCCACTGGTCTGGGTGTGGGCCCTGTTCCCCTGGTCTGGGTGCGGGGCCTGTTCCCCTGGTCTGGGTGCGGGGCCCTGTTCCCCTGGTCTGGGTGCGGGCCCTGTTCCCCTGGTCTGGGTGCGGGGCCCTGTTCCTATGGTCTGGGTGTGGGGCCTGTTCCCCTGGTATGGGTGCGGGGCCCTGTTTCCCTGGTCTGGGTGCGGGCCCTGTTCCCCTGGTCTGGGTGCGGGCCCTGTTCCCCTGGTCTGGGTGCGGGCCCTGTTCCCCTGGTCTGGGTGCGGGGCCTGTTCCCCTGGTCTGGGTGTGGGGCCTGTTCCCCTTGTCTGGGTGCGGGGCCCTGTTCCCCTAGTCTGGGTGCGGGGCCTGTTCCCCTGGTCTGGGTGCGGGCCCTGTTCCCCTGGTCTGGGTGCGGGGCCTGTTCCCCTGGTCTGGGTGCGGGGCCTGTTCCCCTGGTGTGGGTGCGGGGGCCTGTTCCCCTGGTCTGGGTGCGGGGCCTGTTCCTCTGGTCTGGGTGCGGGGCCTGTTCCCCTGGTCTGGGTGCGGGGCCCTGTTCCTCTGGTCTGGGTGCGGGCCCTGTTCCCCTGGTCTGGGTGCGGGGCCTGTTCCTCTGGTCTGGGTGCGGGGCCCTGTTCCTCTGGTCTGGGTGTGGGGCCTGTTCCCCTGGTCTGGGTGCGGGACCCTGTTCCCCTGGTCTGGGTGCGGGGCCTGTTCCTCTGGTCTGGGTGCGGGGCCTGTTCCCATGGTCTGGGTGCGGGCCCTGTTCCCCTGGTCTGGGTGCGGGGCCTGTTCCGCTGGTCTGGGTGCGGGGCCCTGTTCCCCTGGTCTGGGTGTGGGCCCTGTTCCCCTGGTCTGGGTGCGGGCCCTGTTCCCCTGGTCTGGGTGCGGGCCCTGTTCCTCTGGTCTGGGTGCGGGGCCCTGTTCCCCTGGTCTGGGTGCGGGCCCTGTTCCCCTGGTCTGGGTGCAGGCCCTGTTCCCCTGGTCTGGGTGCGGGCCCTGTTCCCCTGGTCTGGGTGCGGGTCCTGTTCCCCTGGTCTGGGTGCGGGGCCCTGTTCCCCTGGTCTGGGAGTGGGCCCTGTTCCCCTGGTCTGGGTGGCAGGGCCTGTTCCCCTGGTCTGGGTGCGGGGCCCTGTTCCCCTGGTCTGGGTGCGGGGCCTGTTCCCCTGGTCTGGGTGCGGGGCCCTGTTCCCCTGGTCTGGGTGCGGGCCCTGTTCCCCTGGTCTGGGTGCGGGGCCTGTTCCCCTGGTCTGGGTGCGGGGCCCTGTTCCCCTGGTCTGGGTGCGGGCCCTGTTCCCCTGGTCTGGGTGCGGGGCCCTGTTCCTATGGTCTGGGTGTGGGGCCTGTTCCCCTGGTATGGGTGCGGGGCCCTGTTTCCCTGGTCTGGGTGCGGGCCCTGTTCCCCTGGTCTGGGTGCGGGCCCTGTTCCCCTGGTCTGGGTGCGGGCCCTGTTCCCCTGGTCTGTGTGCGGGGCCCTGTTCCCCTGGTCTGGGTGCGGTGCCTGTTCCCCTGGTCTGGGTGCGGGCCCTGTTCCCCTGGTCTGGGTGCGGGGCCTGTTCCCCTGGTCTGGGTGCGGGGCCCTGTTCCCCTGGTCTGGGTCCGGGCCCTGTTCCCCTCGTCTGGGTGCGGGGCCTGTTCCCCTGGTCTGGGTGCTGGGCTTGTTCCTCTGGTCTGAGTGTGGGCCTGTTCCCCTGGTCTGGGTGCGGGGCCTGTTCCCCTGGTCTGGGTGCGGGCCCTGTTCCCCTGGTCTGGGTGCGGGCCCTGTTCCCCTGGTCTGGGTGTGGGCCCTGTTCCCCTGGTCTGGGTGTGGGCCCTGTTCCCCTGGTCTGTGTGCGGGGCCCTGTTCCCCTGGTCTGTGTGCGGGGCCCTGTTCCCCTGGTCTGGGTGCGGGGCCCTGTTCCCCTGGTCTGCGTGCGGGGCCTGTTCCCCTGGTCTGGGTGCTGGCCCTGTTCCCCTGGTCTGGGTGTGGGGCCCTGTTCCCCTGGTCTGGGTGCGGGGCCCTGTTCCCCTGGTCTGGGTGCGGGGCCTGTTCCCCTGGTCTCGGTGCGGGGCTTTGTTCCCCTGGTCTGGGTGCGGGGCCTGTTCCCCTGGTCTGGGTGCGGGGCCTGTTCCCCTGGTCTGGGTGTGGGCCTTGTTCCCCTGGTCTGGGTGCGGGCCCTGTTCCCCTGGTCTGGGTGCGGGCCCTGTTCCCCTGGTCTGGGTGCGGGGCCTGTTCCCCTGGTCTGGGTGCGGGGCCTGTTCCCCTGGTCTGGGTGCGAGCCCTGTTCCCCTGGTCTGGGTGCGGGGCCTGTTCCCCTGGTCTGGGTGCGGGCCCTGTTCCCCTGGTCTGGGTGTGGGTCCTGTTCCCCTGGTCTGGGTGCGGGGCCCTGTTCCCCTGGTCTGGGTGCGGGCCCTGTTCCCCCGGTCTGGGTGCGGGGCCCTGTTCCCCTGGTCTGGGTGCGGGGCCTGTTCCCCTGGTCTGGGTGCGGGGCCTGTTCCCCTGGTCTGGGTGCGGACCCTGTTCCCCTGGTCTGGGTGCGGGCCCTGTTCCCCTGGTCTGGGTGCGGGCCCTGTTCCCCTGGTCTGGGTGCGGGCCCTGTTCCCCTGGTCTGGGTGCGGGGCCTGTTCCCCTGGTCTGGGTGTGGGGCCTGTTCCCCTTGTCTGGGTGCGGGGCCCTGTTCCCCTGGTCTGGGTGCGGGGCCCTGTTCCCCTGGTCTGTGTGCGGGGCCTGTTCCCCTGGTCTGGGTGCGGGCCCTGTTCCCCTGGTCTGGGTGCGGGGCCTGTTCCCCTGGTCTGGGTGCGGGGCCTGTTCCCCTGGTGTGGGTGCGGGGGCCTGTTCCCCTGGTCTGGGTGCGGGGCCTGTTCCTCTGGTCTGGGTGCGGGGCCTGTTCCCCTGGTCTGGGTGCGGGGCCCTGTTCCTCTGGTCTGGGTGCGGGCCCTGTTCCCCTGGTCTGGGTGCGGGGCCTGTTCCCCTGGTCTGGGTGCGGGGCCCTGTTCCTCTGGTCTGGGTGTGGGGCCTGTTCCCCTGGTCTGGGTGCGGGACCCTGTTCCCCTGGTCCGGGTGCGGGGCCTGTTCCTCTGGTCTGGGTGCGGGGCCTGTTCCCATGGTCTGGGTGCGGGCCCTGTTCCCCTGGTCTGGGTGCGGGGCCTGTTCCGCTGGTCTGGGTGCGGGGCCCTGTTCCCCTGGTCTGGGTGTGGGCCCTGTTCCCCTGGTCTGGGTGCGGGCCCTGTTCCCCTGGTCTGGGTGCGGGCCCTGTTCCTCTGGTCTGGGTGCGGGGCCCTGCTCCCCTGGTCTGGGAGCGGGCCCTGTTCCCCTGGTCTGGGTGCAGGCCCTGTTCCCCTGGTCTGGGTGCGGGCCCTGTTCCCCTGGTCTGGGTGCAGGGCCTGTTCCCCTGGTCTGGGTGCGGAGCCCTGTTCCCCTGGTCTGGGTGTGGGCCCTGTTCCCCTGGTCTGGGTGCGGGGCCCTGTTCCCCTGGTCTGGGTGTGGGGCCTGTTCCCCTGGTCTGGGTGCGGGGCCCTGTTCCCCTGGTCTGGGTGCGGGGCCTGTTCCCCTGGTCTGGGTGCGGGGCCTGTTCCCCTGGTCTGGGTGCGGGGCGCTGTTCCCCTGGTCTGGGTGTGGTGCCTGTTCCCCTGGTCTGGGTGCGGGGCCTGTTCCCCTGGTCTGGGTGTGGGCCCTGTTCCCCTGGTCTGGGTGTGAGGCCTGTTCCCCTGGTCTGGGTGCGGGCCCTGTTCCCCTGGTCTGGGTGCGGGCCCTGTTCCCCTGGTCTGGGTGCGGGGCCTGTTCCCCTGGTCTGGGTGCGGGGCCCTGTTCCTCTGGTCTGGGTGTGGGGCCTGTTCCCCTGGTCTGGGTGCGGGACCCTGTTCCCCTGGTCTGGGTGCGGGGCCTGTTCCTCTGGTCTGGGTGCGGGGCCTGTTCCCATGGTCTGGGTGCGGGCCCTGTTCCCCTGGTCTGGGTGCGGGGCCTGTTCCCCTGGCCTGGGTGCGGGGCCTGTTCCCCTGGTCTGGGTGCGGGGCCCTGTTCCCCTGGTCTGGGTGCGGGGCCCTGTTCCCCTGGTCTGGGTGCGGGGCCCTCTTCCCCTGGTCAGGGTGCGGGGCCCTGTTCCTCTGGTCTGGGTGCGGGCCCTGTTCCCCTGGTCTGGGTGCGGGCCCTGTTCCCCTGGTCTGGGTGCGGGGCCTGTTCCCCTGGTCTGGGTGTGGGCCCTGTTCCTTTGGTCCGGGTGCGGGGCCTGTTCCCCTGGTCTTGGTGCGGGGCCCTGTTCCCCTGGTCTGGGTGCGGGGCCTGTTCCCCTGGTATGGGTGCGGGGCCTGTTCCCCTGGTCTGGGTGCGGGGCCTGTTCCCCTGGTCTGGGTGCGGGGCCTGTTCCCCTGGTCTGGGTGTGGGCCCTGTTCCCATGGTCTGGGTGCCGGCCCTGTTCCCCTGGTCTGGGTGTGAGGCCTGTTCCCCTGGTCTGGGTGGGGGCCCTGTTCCCCTGGTCTGGGTGTGAGGCCTGTTCCTCTGGTCTGGGTGCAGGGCCCTGTTCCCCTGGTCTGGGTGCGGGCCCTGCTCCCCTGGTCTGGGTGCGGGCCTGTTCCCATGGTCTGGGTGTGGGTCCTGTTCCCCTGGTCTGGGTGCGGGCCCTGTTCCCCTGGTCTGGGTGTGGGGCCTGTTCCCCTGGTCTGGGTGCGGGGCCTGTTCCCCTGGTCTGGGTGCGGGGCCTGTTCCCCTGGTCTGGGTGCGGGGCCTGTTCCCCTGGTCTGGGTGCGGGGCCTGTTCCCCTGGTCTGGGTGCAGGGCCCTGTTCCCCTGGTCTGGGTGCGGGCCCTGTTCCCCTGGTCTGGGTGCGGGGCCCTGTTCCCCTGGTCTGGGTGCGGGGCCTGTTACCCTGGTCTGGGTGCGGGGCCCTGTTCCCCTGGTCTGGGTGCGGGGCCCTGTTCCCCTGGTCTGGGTGCGGGCCCTGTTCCCCTGGTCAGGGTGCGGGCCCTGTTCCCCTGGTCTGTGTGCGGGCCCTGTTCCCCTTGTCTGGGTGCGGGCCCTGTTCCCCGGGTCTGGGTGCGGGGCCTGTTCCCCTGGTCTGGGTGCGGGGCCTGTTCCCCTGGTCTGAGTGTGGGGCCCTGTTCCCCTGGTCTGGGTGCGGGGCCCTGTTCCCCTGGTCTGGGTGCGGGGCCCTGTTCCCCTGGTCTGGGTGCGGGGCCTGTTCCCCTGGTCTGGGTGCGGGCCCTGTTCCCCTGGTCTGGGTGCGGGCCCTGTTCCCCTGGTCTGGGTGCGGGCCCTGTTCCCCTGGTCTGGGTGCGGGCCCTGTTCCCCTGGTCTGGGTGCGGGGCCCTGTTCCCCTGGTCTGGGTGCGGGGCCCTGTTCCCCTGGTCTGGGTGCGGGGCCTGTTCCCCTGGTCTGGGTGCGGGGCCTGTTCCCCTGGTCTGGGTGCGGGCCCTGTTCCCCTGGTATGGGTGCGGGCCCTGTTCCCCTGGTCTGGGTGTGGGCCCTGTTCCCCTGGTCTGGGTGAGGGACCTGTTCCCCTGGTCTGGGTGCGGGGCCCTGTTCCCCTGGTCTGGGTGCGGGCCCTGTTCCCCTGGTCTGGGTGCAGGCCCTGTTCCCCTGGTCTGGGTGCGGGCCCTGTTCCCCTGGTCTGGGTGCGGGCCCTGTTCCCCTGGTCTGGGTGCGGGGCCTGTTCCCCTGGTCTGGGTGCGGGCCCTGTTCCCCTGGTCTGGGTGCGGGGCCTGTTCCCCTGGTCTGGGTGCGGGGCCCTGTTCCCCTGGTCCGGGTGTGGGGCCCTGTTCCCCTGGTCTGGGTGCGGGGCCCTGTTTCCCTGGTCTGGGTGCGGGGCCTGTTCCCCTGGTCTGGGTGCGGGGCCCTGTTCCCCTGGTCTGGGTGCGGGCCCTGTTCCTCTGGTCTGGGTGCGGGCCCTGTTCCCCTGGTCTGGGTGCGGGCCCTGTTCCCCTGGTCTGGGTGCGGGGCCCTGTTCCCCTGGTCTGGGTGCGGGCCCTGTTCCCCTGGTCTGGGTGCGGGGCCCTGTTCCCCTGGTCTGGGTGCGGGGCCCTGTTCCCCTGGTCTGGGTGCGGGCCCTGTTCCCCTGGTCTGGGTGCGGGGCCCTGTTCCCCTGGTCTGGGTGCGGGGCCTGTTCCCCTGGTCTGGGTGCGGGGCCTGTTCCCCTGGTCTGGGTGCGGGCCGTGTTCCCCTGGTCTGGGTGCGGGCCCTGTTCCCCTGGTCTGGGTGTGGGCCCTGTTCCCCTGGTCTGGGTGCGGGCCCTGTTCCCCTGATCTGGGTGCGGGGCCCTGTTCCCCTGGTCTGGGTGCGGGCCCTGTTCCCCTGGTCCGGGTGCGGGGCCTGTTCCCCTGGTCTGGGTGCGGGCCCTGTTCCCCTGGTCTGGGTGCGGGGCCTGTTCCCCTGGTCTGGGTGCGGGGCCCTGTTCCCCTGGTCTGGGTGTGCGGCCTGTTCCTCTGGTCTGGGTGCGGGGCCTGTTCCCCTGGTCTGGGTGCGGGCCCTGTTCCCCTGGTCTGGGTGCGGGGCCTGTTCCACTGGTCTGGGTGCGGGGCCTGTTCCCCTGGTCTGGGTGCGGGGCCCTGTTCCCCTGGTCTGGGTGCGGGGCCTGTTCCCCTGGTCTGGGTGCGGGGCCTGTTCCCCTGGTTTGGGTGCGGGGCCCTGTTCCCCTGGTCTTGGTGCGGGGCCTGTTCCCCTGGTCTGGGTGTGGGCCCTGTTCCCCTGGTCTGGGTGTGAGGCCTGTTCCCCTGGTCTGGGTGCGGGGCCCTGTTCCCCTGGTCTGGGTGCGGGGCCCTGTTCCCCTGGTCTGGGTGCGGGCCCTGTTCCCCTGGTCAGGGTGCGGGCCCTGTTCCCCTGGTCTGTGTGCGGGCCCTGTTCCCCTTGTCTGGGTGCGGGCCCTGTTCCCCGGGTCTGGGTGCGGGGCCTGTTCCCCTGGTCTGGGTGCGGGGCCTGTTCCCCTGGTCTGAGTGTGGGGCCCTTTTCCCCTGGTCTGGGTGCGGGGCCCTGTTCCCCTGGTCTGGGTGCGGGGCCCTGTTCCCCTGGTCTGGGTGCGGGGCCTGTTCCCCTGGTCTGGGTGCGGGCCCTGTTCCCCTGGTCTGGGTGCGGGCCCTGTTCCCCTGGTCTGGGTGCGGGCCCTGTTCCCCTGGTCTGGGTGCGGGCCCTGTTCCCCTGGTCTGGGTGCGGGGCCCTGTTCCCCTGGTCTGGGTGCGGGGCCCTGTTCCCCTGGTCTGGGTGCGGGGCCTGTTCCCCTGGTCTGGGTGCGGGGCCTGTTCCCCTGGTCTGGGTGCGGGCCCTGTTCCCCTGGTATGGGTGCGGGCCCTGTTCCCCTGGTCTGGGTGTGGGCCCTGTTCCCCTGGTCTGGGTGCGGGACCTGTTCCCCTGGTCTGGGTGCGGGGCCCTGTTCCCCTGGTCTGGGTGCGGGCCCTGTTCCCCTTGTCTGGGTGCAGGCCCTGTTCCCCTGGTCTGGGTGCGGGCCCTGTTCCCCTGGTCTGGGTGCGGGCCCTGTTCCCCTGGTCTGGGTGCGGGGCCTGTTCCCCTGGTCTGGGTGCGGGCCCTGTTCCCCTGGTCTGGGTGCGGGGCCTGTTCCCCTGGTCCGGGTGCGGGGCCCTGTTCCCCTGGTCCGGGTGTGGGGCCCTGTTCCCCTGGTCTGGGTGCGGGGCCCTGTTTCCCTGGTCTGGGTGCGGGGCCTGTTCCCCTGGTCTGGGTGCGGGGCCCTGTTCCCCTGGTCTGGGTGCGGGCCCTGTTCCTCTGGTCTGGGTGCGGGCCCTGTTCCCCTGGTCTGGGTGCGGGCCCTGTTCCCCTGGTCTGGGTGCGGGGCCCTGTTCCCCTGGTCTGGGTGCGGGCCCTGTTCCCCTGGTCTGGGTGCGGGGCCCTGTTCCCCTGGTCTGGGTGCGGGGCCCTGTTCCCCTGGTCTGGGTGCGGGCCCTGTTCCCCTGGTCTGGGTGCGGGGCCCTGTTCCCCTGGTCTGGGTGCGGGGCCTGTTCCCCTGGTCTGGGTGCGGGGCCTGTTCCCCTGGTCTGGGTGCGGGCCGTGTTCCCCTGGTCTGGGTGCGGGCCCTGTTCCCCTGGTCTGGGTGTGGGCCCTGTTCCCCTGGTCTGGGTGCGGGCCCTGTTCCCCTGATCTGGGTGCGGGGCCCTGTTCCCCTGGTCTGGGTGCGGGCCCTGTTCCCCTGGTCCGGGTGCGGGGCCTGTTCCCCTGGTCTGGGTGCGGGCCCTGTTCCCCTGGTCTGGGTGCGGGGCCTGTTCCCCTGGTCTGGGTGCGGGGCCCTGTTCCCCTGGTCTGGGTGTGCGGCCTGTTCCTCTGGTCTGGGTGCGGGGCCTGTTCCCCTGGTCTGGGTGCGGGACCTGTTCCCCTGGTCTGGGTGCGGGGCCTGTTCCACTGGTCTGGGTGCGGGGCCTGTTCCCCTGGTCTGGGTGCGGGGCCCTGTTCCCCTGGTCTGGGTGCGGGGCCTGTTCCCCTGGTCTGGGTGCGGGGCCTGTTCCCCTGGTTTGGGTGCGGGGCCCTGTTCCCCTGGTCTTGGTGCGGGGCCTGTTCCCCTGGTCTGGGTGTGGGCCCTGTTCCCCTGGTCTGGGTGTGAGGCCTGTTCCCCTGGTCTGGGTGCGGGCCCTGTTCCCCTGGTCTGAGTGTGGGCCCTGTTCCACTGGTCTGGGTGTGAGGCCTGTTCCCCTGGTCTGGGTGCGGGCCCTGTTCCCCTGGTCTGGGTGCGGGCCCTGTTCCCCTGGTCTGGGTGTGGGCCCTGTTCCCCTGGTCTGGGTGCGGGGCCCTGTTCCCCTGGTCTGGGTGCGGGGCCTGTTCCCCTGGTCTGGGTGCGGGGCCTGTTCCCCTGGTCTGGGTGCGGGGCCCTGTTCCCCTGGTCTGGGTGTGAGGCCTGTTCCCCTGGTCTGGGTGCGGGCCCTGTTTCTCTGGTCTGGGTGCGGGGCCTGTTCCCCTGGTCTGGGTGCGGGGCCTGTTCCCCTGGCCTGGGTGCGGGGCCTGTTCCCCTGGTCAGGGTGCGGGGCCTGTTCCCCTGGTCTGGGTGCGGGGCCTGTTCCCCTGGTCTGGGTGCGGGGCCTGTTCCCCTGGTCTGAGTGTGGGGCCCTGTTCCCCTGGTCTGGGTGCGGGGCCCTGTTCCCCTGGTCTGGGTGCGGGGCCCTGTTCCCCTGGTCTGGGTGCGGGGCCTGTTCCCCTGGTCTGGGTGCGGGCCCTGTTCCCCTGGTCTGGGTGCGGGCCCTGTTCCCCTGGTCTGGGTGCGGGCCCTGTTCCCCTGGTCTGGGTGCGGGGCCCTGTTCCCCTGGTCTGGGTGCGGGCCCTGTTCCCCTGGTCTGGGTGCGGGGCCCTGTTCCCCTGGTCTGGGTGCGGGGCCCTGTTCCCCTGGTCTGGGTGCGGGCCCTGTTCCCCTGGTCTGGGTGCGGGGCCCTGTTCCCCTGGTCTGGGTGCGGGGCCTGTTCCCCTGGTCTGGGTGCGGGGCCTGTTCCCCTGGTCTGGGTGCGGGCCCTGTTCCCCTGGTATGGGTGCGGGCCCTGTTCCCCTGGTCTGGGTGTGGGCCCTGTTCCCCTGGTCTGGGTGCGGGCCCTGTTTCCCTGGTCTGGGTGCGGGGCCCTGTTCCCCTGGTCTGGGTGCGGGCCCTGTTCCCCTGGTCTGGGTGCAGGCCCTGTTCCCCTGGTCTGGGTGCGGGCCCTGTTCCCCTGGTCTGGGTGCGGGCCCTGTTCCCCTGGTCTGGGTGCGGGGCCTGTTCCCCTGGTCTGGGTGCGGGCCCTGTTCCCCTGGTCTGGGTGCGGGGCCTGTTCCCCTGGTCTGGGTGCGGGGCCCTGTTCCCCTGGTCCGGGTGTGGGGCCCTGTTCCCCTGGTCTGGGTGCGGGGCCCTGTTTCCCTGGTCTGGGTGCGGGGCCTGTTCCCCTGGTCTGGGTGCGGGGCCCTGTTCCCCTGGTCTGGGTGCGGGCCCTGTTCCTCTGGTCTGGGTGCGGGCCCTGTTCCCCTGGTCTGGGTGCGGGCCCTGTTCCCCTGGCCTGGGTGCGGGGCCCTGTTCCCCTGGTCTGGGTGCGGGCCCTGTTCCCCTGGTCTGGGTGCGGGGCCCTGTTCCCCTGGTCTGGGTGCGGGGCCCTGTTCCCCTGGTCTGGGTGCGGGCCCTGTTCCCCTGGTCTGGGTGCGGGGCCCTGTTCCCCTGGTCTGGGTGCGGGGCCTGTTCCCCTGGTCTGGGTGCGGGGCCTGTTCCCCTGGTCTGGGTGCGGGCCGTGTTCCCCTGGTCTGGGTGCGGGCCCTGTTCCCCTGGTCTGGGTGCGGGGCACTATTCCCCTGGTCTGGGTGCGGGGCCTGTTCCCCTGGTCTGGGTGCAGGCCCTGTTCCCCTGGTCTGTGTTTGTGGGTGCGGTGCTGTCGATGTGCTTCTGATGACTCCCCTTCTCTTTGCTCCTCTCTCTTTGCTCCGGTTTTAGGCCCTGGCCCCCAGCCTCCCCACCCCGCCACCACTACATAGCTCGCGGAGAAGATGGGCGACTGGTCCTTCCTCTCCCGGATCCTGGAGCAGGTGCACGAGCACTCCACGGCCGTGGGGAAAGTCTGGCTCACCGTCCTCTTCATCTTCCGCATGCTGGTCCTGGGCGCCGCGGCCGAGTCCGCCTGGGGCGACGAGCAGTCCGGGTTCACCTGCAACACCCGGCAGCCGGGCTGCGAGAACATGTGCTACGACCAGGCCTTCCCCATCTCCCACGTCCGTTACTGGGTGCTGCAGATTGTCTTCGTCTCCACCCCTTCGCTGGTCTACATCGGGCACGCCCTGCACGCGGTCCGACTACGGCAGAAGCGAGCGAGCCAGAGCGGAGAGGAGTGGGCAGCGGGCGAGGGCAGAGGGGCGAGAACACAGCTGGCCGGAGGGGAGAACGGCGGCCCCCTGAAAGGAAAGGGGGGCGAGGGAGAGGCCCCGGGGGCTGGCCAGGACGCGGGGTCGAGCGAGGTGGCAGGGAAGGTGAAGATTCGCGGGGCTCTGCTCCGCACTTATGTCTGCAGCATCGTTGCTCGTTGTGCCCTGGAGGTGGGCTTCCTGGTCGGCCAATACTTCCTCTACGGGATCTTCCTGAAGACTATGTACAAGTGCGACCGCTGGCCCTGCCCCAACCCCACCGACTGCTTCGTCTCGCGGCCCACGGAAAAGAACGTCTTCATCGCCTTTATGCTGACGGTGGCCGGGGTCTCGCTGGTGCTGGGGCTGGCCGAGCTCTACCACCTGGGCTGGCGGCAGCTGCGGCAGGGGGCGCCGGGCCCCGCCCGCGGCACCGCCCCTCCTCCCCCCCAGCTCCGACGCTCCGCCGTCCTGCTCGACGCCGGGACGCCGTCCGCCCGGGAGCAGAACCGAGCCAACCGCGCAGCGGAGAAGAGCAAGACCAGCAGCGAGGCAGCCGACCGCGTGCTGGCAATCCAGGAATCGCCGCGAGTTCACCACAGCCGGGTTGCCAGGGCGATCCGGGAGAAATCCATCGATATCAGCGTGTGATTGGGGGGGTGGGTCAGAGACGGAATCATTGATGGGGGATCGGGAAGTCAGGCACAGGTTACATGGGCTTTTTGGTCGGCCAGATTACAGGGCCTTGGTGAGACCACACCTTGAGTATTGTGTGCAGTTTTGGTCGCCTTATCTGAGGAAGGATGTTCTTGCCATGGAGGGAGTGCAGCGAAGATTCACCAGGCTGATACCTGGGATGGCAGGAATGACGTATGAGGAGAGATTGGGTCGATTGGGCTTATACTCGCTGGAGTTTAGAAGAATGAGAGGGAATCTCACTGAAACTTATAAAATTCTAACAGGACTAGACAGACTAGATGCAGGAAGGATGTTCCCGATGGCGGGGGAGTCCAGAACCAGGGGTCACAGTCTAAGGATAAGGGGTAAGCCATTTAGGACAGAAATGAGGAGGAATTTCTTCACCCAGAGAGTGGTGAACCTGTGGAATTCTCTACCACAGAAGGCAGTTGAGGCCAATTCATTAAATATATTCAAGAAGGAGTTGGATATATTTCTTAAGGCTAAAGGGATCAAGGGATATGGGGAGAAGGCAGGGACAGGGTACTGAATTTGGATGATCAGCCATGATCGCATTGAATGGCGGAGCAGGCTCGAGGGGCCGAATGGCCGACTCCTGCTCCTATCTTCTATGTTCCTATGTTTACATAGGATTACATAGGATATACGGCACAGAAACAGGTCATTCGGCCCAACCTGATGTTTATGCTCCACTCGAGCCTCCTCCCATCTTTCCTCATCTAAATCTATCAGCAGAACCCTCTACTCCCTTCTCCCTCATGTGCTTGTCTAGCCTCCCCTTAAATGCATCGATACTATTTGCTTCAACCACTCCCTGTGGCAGCGAGCTCCACATTCTCACCACTCTCTGGGTAAAGAAGTTTCTCCTGATTTCCCTATTGGATTTCTCGGTGACTATCTTATATTGATGGCCCCTAGTTATGCTCTTCCCCACAAGTGGAAACACTCTCTCTGTATCCACTCTATCAAGACCTTTCATAATTTTGAAGACCTCTATTCGGTCCCCCCTCAGCCTTCTCTTTTTCAAGAGGAAAGAGACCCAGCCTGTTCATCCTTTCCCGATATGTATACCCTCGCATTTCTGGTATCATCCTTGTAAATCTTCTCTGCACCCTCTCCAATGCCTCTATATCCTTTTTATAATGTGGCTTTGTCAGGGTGAGATCATGTCTAACCAATTTGATTGAATTTTTCGAGGGGGTGACTAGGGCCTAGAAATTCAGTAAGGCCCCGCCAGCTCGCTTGCGCCCAAAAGTTAGCGCTGCACGCGGAGCCAGTTGCGACCGTCAGAAATTCAGTTTTTGCGCCCCAAGTCGGAACCGGGCGCTATTCCAGGGTGTGCCCGCCCCCGCTTGGGGCGCTGAAACTGAATTTCAGCGCTGTAGGTGCCGCTGCGCCACCCGCTGCGGAGCGGCAGGCTGCGGTACTGCAGGCCTCCTCCTTCTCTTAAGGGGGAGGTGCCTGCAACGGGGAGATCGCCGCTTGATAGTGCCGGCAAATGAGCCCGGCACCACGGAGAAGTGCCGGGCTCGCGGAAAGCAGCCGGCAATGCCGCGGGGGGGCGGGGGAGGTGGAGGAGGCCGGGGAAGGAGGTGCGGGCAGGCGGCCGCCGAAAAAGCGGCCGGCCGCACCTCCGCCTTAACTAGCGCCACTAAGGCTGCAGGACGGCCACGGTTGCAGAACGTTGTTTGCGGCCACTGCGGAAGAGGCGGCCGCAACTAAATATGGGGGTCGGGCCGGTATCGGGGCGGAACCGGGGCACTGCGCACACCGATGACGTCATCGGTGCCGGCGCAGCGCTACCGGCTACCGCCGCCATTACCGCTGCGCTGAATATCAGCGCAAACCCCTCTATTGGCGCAGAAGCCCTCTTTGGGCGGTTACTGGGCGCAAAGCTGGCGGGGCCTTACTGAGTTTCTAGCCCTAGGTGTGTTGGTGAGGGTAGTGCAGTTGATGCAGTCTACATGGACTTCAGTAAGGCTTTTGACAAAGTAAGGCTTTTGACAAAGTCCCACATGGGAGACTGGTCAAGAAGGTAAGAGCCCATGGGATCCAGGGCAATTTGGCACATTGGATCCAAAATTGGCTTAGTGGCAGGAGGCAGAG
This sequence comes from Somniosus microcephalus, assembly GCF_052327205.1. Lineage (NCBI taxonomy): Eukaryota > Metazoa > Chordata > Chondrichthyes > Squaliformes > Somniosidae > Somniosus > Somniosus microcephalus. The sequence continues at coordinate 5,165,298 of NC_140990.1, read as the reverse complement.
GGTGATGGTGGAAGGTTGTTTTTGTGACTGGAAGCCTGTGTCCAGTGGTGTACCGCAGGGATCGGTGCTGGGTCCTTTGCTGTTTGTAGTGTACATTAATGATTTAGATATGAATGTAGGGGGTATGATCAGTAAGTTCGCAGATGACACAAAAATTGGTGGAGTGGTAAATAGCGAGGAGGGAAGCCTCAGGCTGCAGGACGATATAGATGGGTTGGTCAGATGGGCAGAACAGTGGCAAATGGAATTTAACCCTGAAAAGTGTGAGGTGATGCATTTTGGGAGGACTAACAAGGCAAGGGAATACACAATGAATGGTAGGATCCTAGGAAGGACAGAGGACCAGAGGGACCTTGGTGTGCATGTACATAGATCCCTGAAGGCAGCAGGACAGGTAGATAAGGTGGTTAAAAAGGCATATGGGATACTTGCCTTCATTAGCCGAGGCATAGAATATAAGAGCAGGGAGGTTATGATGGAGCTGTACAAAACGCTAGTTAGACCACAGCTGCAATACTGTGTGCAGTTCTGGTCACCACACTATAGGAGGAATGTGATTGCATTGGAGAGGGTGCAGAGGAGATTCTCCAGGATGTTACCTGGGCTGGAGCGCTTCAGCTATGAAGAGAGACTGGACAGGCTGGGGTTGTTTTCCTTAGAGCAGAGAAGGCTGAGGGGGGACCTGATTGAGGTGCACAAAATTATGAGGGGCATAGATAGGGTAGATAGAAAGGAACTTTTTCCCTTAGTAGAGGGGTCAATAACAAGGGGGCATAGATTCAAGGTAAGGGGCAGGAGGTCTAGAGGGAATTTGAGGAAAAACTTTTTCACCCAGAGTGGTTGGAATCTGGAACTCACTGCCTGAAAGGGTGGTAGAGGCAGGAACCCTCAACATTCAAGAAGCATTTAGATGAGCACTTGAAACGCCACAGCATACAAGGCTACGGACCAAGTGCTGGAAAATGGGATTAGAATAGACAGGGCTTGATGGCCGGCGTGGACACGATGGGCCGAAGGGCCTCTTTCTGTACTGTATAACTCTATGACTCGATAACTCTTTGCCCATCAGAACTGTATGCAGTACTCCAAATGTGGTCTAACCAAGGTTCGATACAAGTTTAGCAGAACTTCCCTACTTTTCAATTCTATCCCTCTAGAAATAAACCCGAGAGCTTGCTTTGCTTTTTTTTAATGGCCTTGTTAACCTGTGTCGCAACTTTTAGTGATTTGTGTATTTGTACCCCGAGATCCCTTTGTTCCTCTACCCCACCTAGACTCGTACCCTCAAAGTGATAAATGACCTCCCTATTCTTCCTCCCAAAATGTAATACCTCACATTTATCTTTGTTGAAATTCATTTGCCAATTATATGACCATTCTGCAAGTTTATTAATGTCGTCCTGTAATTTGTTGCAGTTCTCCTCAGTATTGACTATTCCCCCCCCCCGCCAATTTGGTGTCATCCGCAAATTTAAAAATTGTGTTTTTGATTCCTAAGTCTAAATCGTTAATGTAAATTGTGAACAGCAGTGGTCCCAGCACTGATCCTTGTGGAACACCACTACCCACCTTCTGCCACTGTGAATAGCTACCTTTTACCCCTACTCTCTGCTTTCTGACTTGAAGCCAGCTAGCAATCCATTCAGCTACTTGTCCCCTGACTCTGCATTCCCTGACCTTATTCATTAGTCTGTTAGGTGGTACCTTATCGAAGGCCTTCTGAAAATCTAGATAAATTACATCTACTACATTACCCTTGTCTACTCTCTCTGTTACCTCTTCAAAAAATTGAAGACTTTCCCTTTTGAAATCCTTGAACTCATTGTTATATTTTTGGCTTCTAGATGTTCTTCTATTTTCTTCTTTAGTGGGGATTCCATTATTTTTCCTACCACCGATGTTAAGCTGACTGGCCTGTAGTTCCCTGGACATGATATTGGTATTACGTTAGCTATCCGCCAGTCCTCTGGCACTACACCTTTTTCTAATGAATTATTAAATGTGTAGTAATGCCACTGCTATCTCTTCCCTAGATTCTTTGAAAATGAGTGGATATAATCTGTCTGGACCAGAGCTTTTACCCTCTTTGAGTTTGATTAGTTTATTTAATATTTCTCCTCTTTATTTTAAATGCACTCATTTCATTACTAATCTCATCATCCAATGTCATGTCCACCTGTTCTATCTCCCTGGTAAATACTGAAGCAAAATAATTATTTTAATATTTCTGCCATCTCTCTATCGTTACCTGTGGTATTATCCTGTCCATCCCTTAGTGGTCCTATTCCCATCCCAACCTTCCTTTTTTTATGGATGTGCCTGTAAAATATTTTACTATTTTTATCCGTTACAAAGCGCTGGTTAGGCCACAACTGGAGTATTGCGTCCAGTTCTGGTCACCACACTTTAGGAAGGATGTGAAGGCCCTTGAGAGGGTGCAGAGGAGATTTACCAGAATGGTTCCGGGGATGGGGGATCTTAGCTACCAGGACAGGTTGGAGAAGCTGGATTTGTTTTCATTGGAGCAAAGGAGGTTGCGGGGTGATTTGATAAAGGTGTACAAGATTATGATGGGTTTGGATAGGCTAGACGGGAAAAGGCTGTTCCCACTAGTTGATGGTACAAGGACTAGGGGACACAGATTTAAGGTTTTGGGCAAGAGATACAGGGGGGATGTGAGGAAAAACTCTTTTACGCAGCGAGTGGTGAGGACCTGGAACTCGCTGCTGACGGAAGTGGTGGAAGCGGAGACACTCAGGGCTAAAAATTCAGTTTGGGGCGCCAAGCTCGCCTGGGCGCCGGAATTACCGCTGCGCGCGGAGCCACTTGCGCCATCGGGATATTCAGCTTCAGCGCCCCAAATGGAAGCCGGCCGCTAAACAAGGCTTCCGGCGCCCCGCTTGGGGCGCTGAAACTGAATTTCGGCGCGCAAAGTGCCGCAGCGCCACCCGCTGCGGCACGGCAACCTGCGGTACTGCAGGCCTTCCTCCCACTGTTAAGGGGGAGGTGCCTGCAACAGCGCGATCCCCGCTCGCGAGTGCCGGCAAATGAGCCCGGCACCAAGGAGAAGTGCCGGGCTCTCGGGAAACGGCCAGCAATGCCGCAGGGGGGGCGTGTAGGAGGCCGGGGATGGAGGTGCGGGCAGGCGGCCGCCAAAAAAGCGGCCGGCCGCACCTCCACCTTAACTCGCCCCACTACCGCCACAGGTAGGCCCCTGTGTACCGGTCGCTATTTGCAGCCGGCGTGGAAGAGGCGGCCGCGACCTAATATGGCGCTCGGGGTGGTAGCGGGGCGCTGCGCACACCGATGACGTCATCGGTGGCGGCGCAGCGCTACAGGCTAACGCCGCCATTAGCGCCCTGCTAAATATCGCGGTGGTTGTGGCCAGTGGCGCAAAAGCCTCTGAGTGGCCTCTTTGGGCGCAAACTGGTGGCGCAAGCAACTGAATTTCTAGGCCTCAATGTTTTCAAGGGGAGACTGGATAGGCACTTGAGGGAAATAAACTTGCAGGGCTACGGGGATAGAGCGGGGGAATGGGCCTGACTGGATTGCTCTACAGAGAGCCGGCACGGACTCGATGGGCTGAATGGCCTCCTTCTGTGCCGTTATGACTCTATGGGCTAGAAATTCGGTATTGCCCCGCTTGGGGCGCTAGTCCTGGCAAAGCGCTAAGTTTAGTGCCAGGCGCAATTTAGTGCCACCTAGCGCGATATTGGGTTGCAGCGCCCCTGAAGGTGATTGCGGCGCTAAATCAGGCGCTGCACGGGACTCCTAAGGCGCTAACCCGGCGGCGCAACCCAATTTCGCCGCGGCGGGGCGCAGCGAGGGTGCTGTCAATAATCACTTTCCCTGAGACACACTGGCGCCGGCCAGCTCTTAAAGGGGCAGGTCAATTGGCATCACCAGACACACTGCCTTGTAGGCCTTCAAAGCGGTGGGAGCCTACCTGTGGCGCACCAGCCTAGCAAGACATGGAAAGGGTGAGGCAGAGGGCGGAACGCCTCACTGATGGGGCATTGGATGCTTTGGTTGGCGCAGTGGAATCAAGGCCAAGGAAGATGGTTGGAATGTTATTTATGTTTTGGACAGTCTCCCAGGTGTGAGAGTCAGTTATGTGTCAGTGTATTAGTTTTGCTTTCTGTTGCCATAGCTTTCTCATGTTTGAAGGAACCACATTTTGTGTAATGAAACACTTTCTTCATTTACAATGGCCATGCCTGCTATTTACATGCATCTTGCCCTTCACAGGCTTGGGGGTATCAGACCGGTTCCATTCCTGTTCTTGGAATGGCAGCAAGCATTCCGTGAGAGGGGCCAAGAAGCTACTTCTGATCAGCCTCTGATGTGCAGCCTGAGAGGAGCCGCTCGCGTAGAAGTTCAGGCCAGCAGGCATCTTCTCAGCCACCGACAGAGATGTCCTGCACCTTATCTGAGGCTGCAGATCTGGCTGAAGCAGCTGGCACTGCTCAGTCACCACCTCCTTTCTAAATCGCAGCCTTCTGACACACTGCTCCTCCGACATGTTCATGTAGGAAAACTGCTGTCGGAAAACCCTGCCAGCGTAAGATCTGCTGTGGCGACGTCTGTTGTCCCTCCTCCGTCTGGCCATGCCCGCCCCCCCTCTCCCAGCATCTCAGTGCCCTTTCCAGATGATTCAGCAGCAGGACGTTCCCCTCCAATGCAGCCCCCATAATTAGTGCCCACAGGAAGGTTCCCCGTTGTTAAGGCTCACCAACAGCAAGGTGATGGTCAGAAGGCTGAAGATCGTCTGCCTGCGCTGGCTCAGTGGTCAAATGACTCTCAGTGTGCAGCTCAGCAACTCTTTGTAGCTTTCGAGGAAGTTGTGATCCAAAAATGGCTGCCGCTTTTAAACCACACCAGTCCCCTTTAAATAACGCTCCTCCAGCCCGAGAGCGACTTGGTAAGGTTCCAGGTAAGCTGTCACTATTAGCGCCAGGCGCTACGGAGGGGGGCGCCACTGAATTTCCGGTCCGGGGCGCCCAAAAGGCGTTGCACACTCAAATGACATCATAATCTGCCTGCGCCCATGAGCGGGCGCTAAGATTTAGCGCCAACGCTAAATGCATGCTCAATATGGGGCTAGGCGCCCTGCGCCCGCCCAGAAATTGGCTAGCGCCCCACTTCTCGGCCTCTTTAGGCGCTAATCGCTGGCGCTACCAACCGAATTTCTAGTCCTATGACTCTTTTTTGTTTTAGGTTCCTTGATAATTTAATTTCATAGGCCTAGAAATTCGGTTGGTAGCGCCAGCGATTAGCGCCTAAAGAGCCCGAGAATTGGGGCGTTACCCAATGTTCGGGCGGGCGCAGTGAATATAGCGCCACCTCCCATATTGAGTATCCTTTTAGCGCCGGCGCTAACTCTTTGCGCGCGCCCGCGGGCGCAGGCAGATCATGACGTCATTTCAGTGTGCAACGCCTTTTTGGCGCCCCGGACCGGATATTCAGTAGCGCCCGCAACCTTTCCGCCTGGCGCTATTAGTGACAGTTGGATGGAGCGTTCCCAGGCCCTTCTCGGACTCGGAGGGCGCTATTTAAAGGGGACAGCACTAGTATAAAAGCTGCAGCCATTTGGGCTGGCCAATTATGATTGTTGCTGGAGAGAGTTGCTGACCTTCTGTTGGACAGTACTTTTCTCAATGAGCCTTTGGAGGCACTGGCACTGGCAGCTTGAGGGCCCGGCTCCCGAGCTGGTGATGCAGCATTTGAAAGCAGGGAGGTGGAAGAGTGGCTTTAGCAAAAGGACAGCTTGGCAGCAAGGGATGCCAGATTGCGGCAAGGCTATGGCATGGGTCCACAATGAGAAAGCATGCTGGCGGGGGGAACAAGTGGAAGGAGACAGTTGTAAAAGGTGAGAACCTTACCATCGCTGTCGACAATGGGGTCGGCAGCTGCAGTGGTTACAGGGCCACTCAGACGTCCTCCAAGAATCTGGTGGACTCTCTCCTCGAGATCCGTGAGAGTGACCACCTGTGGAGGTCCTCCACCGGTGCGAAGCTGGTCTTTGCCAATCCTCGCCAGCTTGGACTGCAGGGGAAAGGAGGGGAAGTTATGTTACCTGATGCCCTGCGTGATCATCTCATGCCCCCCATGGTGCAAGAGCCCTTACATGACGCCTTGAGTCAAATGTGCATGTGTGTGCCCAGAAAGGGCCATGGGTGCTTGCTGGCAGATGGCCAATGGGGCACAGGCCACCCTGTAGCCATAACGTCAGGTGCAAATGAAGGGAAGCAGAAGTTTGCAGAAACAACACCCACCCTCACGACCCGAGTGAGGTCGTTGAATTTCTTTCTGCATTGGACAGGGCTCCTGGTCACCATGCTGCTGGAGTTGACCCTCTGGCATACATCCCTCCAAGCTCGTCGGTAGTCCTTATGATTCGGCCTCGTGCCATTGTCTGGGTAGAGAACATCTCGCCGGCACTCCACTGCGGCCACCAATTGCTCCAGAGCCTCATTGGTGAAGCGCTCTGCTCTCTGTCTCACCTTCTCCATCTGGTCCAAGTTTTTAGCGCCAGAGAAGGGCCTGCGCCGATTCTGAGGCCTGCAAGGCGCAGAGTGTGGATGCTGAAGCTGACTGACCCACCCCTTTAAGAGCTGGCCGGCGCCTGGAAGTCTCGTGGTCATCGGTAATTGAGAGCACCTGCGCTGCCCCCGTCCGCTCCGATATTGGGTTGCGCCGGAAGTTTAGCGCCTTAGGAGTCCCGTGTAACGCCTGAATTCGCGCCTCAATCACCTTTAGGGGCGATGCAACCCAATATCGCGCCAGGTGGCGATAAGTTGCGTCTGGCTATAAACTTTGAGCTGCACCAATTCTAACGCCCCAAGCGGGGCTATACCCAATTTCTAGGCCATAGTTCCTTTTTGCCTTTCTAATTGTTTTTTTTGACTTCTCTCCTAATCTCTTCATATTCTCTCTTGTCATGCTCTCCCCTGCTGTCCGTGTACTTAATATCTGCCTCTTTCCTTACCCCCAATTTTTCCCTTATGTCTTTATTCACCCATGTAAGAAGTCACACAACACCAGGTTATAGTCCAAGGGCTAGATTTTCAGTTGCTTGCGCCAGCAGTTAGCGCCTTAAGAGAAGTGATTTTCGGGCGCTATTCGTGTAGCGCCCGGGCGCAGCGCAGTTTGCGCCCCGCCCCAAATTAAGTTGCCCGTTAGCGCCGGCGCAAAGTTTAGCGGCCGCCCGGATGCGCGCGCAGAAAATGACGTCACATCCTCGTGCAACGCCCTTTGGCCGCACCGAATCCAAACTTCAGTCGGACCGCCCCATTGTGCGGCTGGCGTCCAGAGCGTTTGTAAAATGGAACGCAACACACCCTGGGGAGCGCAAATTAAAGGGCACTCCTCCTGCACTATAAACGGCAGTCTGCATGTGTTGTGTGGAAGGATCCAGTGTGTTGTTGTGAACGGTGTATTTATATCATCATCATCATCATCATCATCATCATCATCCTCCTCCTCCTCCTCCTCCTCCTCCTCCTCCTCCTCCTCCTCCTCCAAAAACACATGCACCCTTCCCCTTTAAGAGCTCACTGGCACCAGAGTGTCTGCCGTGCGCTGCGCCCGAGCTCGGGCGCTGCGCTCTGCACCGCCGGCTTAGCGCCTAAAGATAGTAGTGGAACGCCTCTTTTAGCGCTCCACCGACCTCTTAGGGCGAAGCCACTGAATTTCCGGCAACGGGGCGCTACTTTGGGGCGGGCGCTAACTTCGGGCGGGCGCTAAGGTTAGCGCCCCAAAACTCTCTATACTGAAAGTCTAGCCCCAACAGTTTTATTTGAAATCACAAGCTTTCGGAGCGCTGCTCCTTCGTCAGGTGAAGTGGAGAGATGCATTTATTCATCCATGGTGGCTCATTAGTGTTTAGCTTGTTCTTGATTTTTAGTGGAATATATTGTTCCTGGACTCTCTTGTACATCATTTTAAATGTTTCCCACTGCTGTTCTACATCGTTGTTTGCCAATATTGTTGCCCATTTTATTTTCCCAAGTTCTATTCTCAGCCCCTCAAAATCAGCTTTTCTCCAATCTATTACCCTGGTATTTGTCATATTTACATCCTTCTCAGTTATTATCTTAAAGCGTATTATATGATGGTCACTATTGCCTAGATGTTCCCCTCATTTTACTTCTCTTATCTGCTCTGGTTCATTCCCCATTACTAGATAATTGTGTGTATATATAAATATATTTTGAATATATCTTGCATGTATATTATGCATAAGTATTTTATATATGGTATATTATATTATACCACGGGAGGGTGTCAGACACGGAGAAGTTAATGGGGAATCGCTGGGTCAGACACGGATTAGGTTAGGGTTAAACTCTGGTTGGGGTTAAAGTTAGGGCTTGGGATAGAGTTCGCTGTTGGGGTTAAAGTTAGCGGTTAGGTTGTGGGTATGGTTAGCGTTTGGGTTAGTGCTAGCGGTTTGGTTAGGCCCGGGTTCATGTTAGAATTAGAGTTTAGGGTTTGGGTTTTGGGTTGGAGTGAGGTTGGGGTTTACGGTTTACGGTTGGGGTTAGGATTTGAGGTTAGGGTTGGGGTTAGGTTTTGGGTTTAGTGCTGAGTTAGGTTGGGTTTAGGATTTGAGTTTAGGTTTAGGGTTGGGGTTAGGATTCGGGTTTAGGGTTAAGATTTAGGGTTGGGGTTAGGATTCGGGTTTAGGGTTAAGATGTGTGGAGTTTGCACATTCTCCCCGTGTTTGCGTGGGTTTCCTCCGGGTGCTCCGGTTTCCTCCCACAGTCCAAAGATGTGCGGGTTAGGTTGATTGGCTATGATAAATTGACCCTTAGTGTTAGGGGGATTAAATACGTGGGGTTACGGGGATAGGGTGGGATATGTGTTGGTGTAGGGGTTACGGGGATCGGGTGGGATATATGTCGGTGCAGACTCGATGGGCCGAAATGGCCTCTATCTGCACTGTGGGGCTTCTGTGATTCTGTGAAGATTTAGGGTTGGGGTTAGGATTCGGGTTTAGGGTTAAGATTTAGGGTTGGGGTTAGGATTTGGGTTTAGGGTTACGATTTAGGGTTGGGGTTAGGATTTGGGTTTAGGATTAAGATTTAGGGTTGGGGTTAGGATTTGGGTTTAGGGTTAAGATTTAGGTTTGGGGTTAGGATTTGGGTTTAGGGTTAAGATTTAGGTTTGGGGTTAGGATTCGGGTTTAAGGTGAGGTTTATCGATAAACTCTGGGGGAGGTGCAAAGGGTGGACATGGCGCTGGTTATTCTGTGATTTAACAACGATTGAATAAAGTGGATCAACCCAATCGGAAACACAGACTCTGTGCAGATTTGTGAATTAGCCGGGACCTGATTTGAGGCAGGAGCCACAGACAGAGATTCAGTCCGTCCTCCTAAGGGGAATAGACCGAGACAGACAGTGAGAGACAGACAGACAGAGAGAGAGAGAGAGAGAGACACCGAGACATGAGAGAGAGAGTGAGAGACATGAGAGAGACAGAGAGAGAGAGAGAGATGAGAGAGAGAGGCCGAGACATGAGAGAGAGGGAGAGAGAGACATGAGAGAGAGAGTGAGAGACATGAGAGAGAGAGAGAGACAGAGAGACAGAGAGAGAGAGAGAGAAACAACCCGAGCCGGGGGCCTGAAACCAGAGAAAACCCGAGAGACCAGGCCTGAGACTGAGGCCCAGAGACCGCGGGGTCTGAGAGTGAGAACGGCCCAGAAACACCGGGAAACAGCGGCCCCCAGACCGTGAGAAACTCCCGGAGACCGCGGACTGAGAGAGGAAACCGGCACAGACCCGAGAAATGAAACGGGAACCCGGCAAAAACTTTTTACTTTTACACTAAGAACAGCCGGTATTCAAAAATGAGCGAATCAGAAGAGCTGCAGCAGCTCCCGTGCTGCACGAAGAGCAACCTCTTTCAGTTCCCCCCTGACACCAACTACAACGCAAGAAAACTGTTCAAGCAAAAGCGGATGAGAGAGAAGCCAGAAACTCTTTTTGCTGACTTGTACAAAAATGGGAATATGAGGAACCCTATTTTTTACTGAGGTCAGTCCGATGCTTGGCGCAAAGCAATCACCACACACTATCCCTGTGTTCAGCAGGAAGAAACCACTAATGGGTTCAAACTGAAAATAACGAAATCAGCTGACCCTGATAGTGAAACGACAACTGTCAACATGTACAATAACGGGACTATAATGGTGCAAGGCAACCTCAAAGACTTTGAAACGGCCTTCCAGACACTGAGAGGACGAGTAGAGAAGGGAAGGACCAGCCCCAGTGTAACTACCAGTGAGAAAGACACGCACACTCCCCCCACCACTTGCAGCTCACCAGGAGTAAGGCAGCCTAGCCAGGAGGGGAGGGTGCCCCCCAGTTCTGACCAGGCACACACCCTGGGGCCCCACAGATCCACGGTACAATTGACCAGCCCCAGTGTAACTACCAGTGAGAAAGCCACACACACTCTCCCCACCACTTGCAGCCCACCAGGAGTAAAGCAGCCTAACCAGGAGGTGAGTGAGCCCCCCAGTTCTGACCAGGCACACAATACAATACAATACAATACAAATCGCTTTATTGGCATGATAAGGTACATCTTATGTTGCCAAAGCATCAAAATACATTTATGGTTGAACACATAAATGCGGTTCCATTCATACAGTGTATAAACAGGTATATCCCTGAGTTTATAAATATATTTTCGCCTTGTTTATATATACTCTTGTCTTAGTTTACTGGTTGTCCCTTTGTTCATGGCAAGCTGTAACATAGTGTGCCGCCAGTGTTACACAGCTTCTCTCCTCCCCCAGTAGGAATGGGAGTTTTTGGTTGTCAGTCAGATTTCTGAATTCAGGGCATATTTGTGAGAATTTTTGATAGAAATTCTCTCTGATGCCCTGATATTTTCCACAGGCTGTGAGGAAGTGCATCTCTGTCTCAACTACTCCCTGACTGCAGTGAGAGCATATCCTGTCCTCTCTTGGCAGCCTGGTCTGCCTGTGTCTGCCTTTTTCGATCGCTAGGCTATGTTCACTAAGTCTGTACCTTGTCAAGGTTCTTCTCAGTTTGTTATCCTTTACCATGGTCAGGTAATCAGCTATGTTGTATTGTCTGTTTAGGGCCAAGTAGCAATTGAGTTTGCTTTGGGTTTTTGTTGTTTCTGCCCAATATGACAGATATTTTTCCTTTTGCTTAGCGACGATTGTGTTGGGTCGAATTCTTTGTGTTACCCTGTCACTGTCCTGGGACTGGTTATTGTTAGTATTCACCCTGGGGCCCCACTGCCCCCTGGTACAATTACAGGAGCAGTTCACCCAGCTGGAGATAGAGTTGGTTAAGCTTAAGGAGGATGTCCTTAAACTGAAAAGCGATCAAGAAAGCAGCATTTCAGCACTGAAGCAGGAACAAAATAAAGAGAGGGAGATCTACAAGAGAGAGCTGACTTTACTTGGGGAAGCAGGTGAAAGTGCTGCAGAAAGACAGGGAGAGCTAGTGGCATTGGCCCAGCAACTAGAGGCCAGAGACAAGACAGTGCAGAGCCCTACTGAGCAGCTGCACTTTTCCACAGAGCAACAGCAGCAGACCCACACTACAGGGAGTGCCACACAGACCAACCAGCACACTGAAGCCCAATATCCCCCCCCCCCCCCCCCCCAACTTTGGAACCACAGCCAAGCCGCTCACTGTTAGATCCGGGTATCTTAATGTTGTGTCCTTCAATAATCAGACAAAGACTGCAGGGAACGATCAACAGGTGTTTACTGAATGAGGTTCAAACTGCAACTGACTGTACAGAGCACTACTCAGGGTTTATATACAGGTGTGGTCACTGCCGGTACTACAGGATACAGGAGCTGTAAAAAGTAGTTCTCCCCCTTAAAGGTACATACACTACACTCACAAGAGGAGCGCACACACCAGACACTACCCCCCAAGTCCAATACACAACCGGTGAGTCCAGGCGAGAGTCACCAGCCAGTAAACACCAACAAGGCTGACATCGTAATACTCATAGGGGGAGAAATTCGGTTGTTAGCATCGCCGATTAACGCCTAAAGAGGCCGAGAAGTGGGGCACTAGCCAATTTCCGGCCGGGCGCAGGGAGCCTAGCGCCTCGGCCCATATTGAGCATACATTTAGCGCCGGTGCAAAATCTTAGCGCCCGCTCACGGGCGCAGGCAGATTATGACGTCATTTGAGTGTGCAACGCCTTTTGGGCGCCCCGGACCGAAAATTCAGTGGCGCCCCCTTCCGTAGCGCCTGGCGCTAATAGTGACAGCTTATCTGGAACCTTACCCAGTCGCTCTCGGCCTGCGGGGGCGTTATTTAAAGGGGACTGGTGTGGTTTAAAAGCGGCAGCCATTTCTGGAGCACAACTTCTTCGAGAGTTACAAAGAGTTGCTGAGCTGCACACTGAGAGCCTTTTGACTACTGAGCTTGCGCAGGCAGAGGACCTTCAGCCTTCTGACCATCGCCTTGCTGTTGGTGAGCATTTACAATGGGCAAACTTCCTGTGCGCACTTATTATGGGGGCTGCATTGGAGGGGAACGTCCTGCTGCTGAATCATTTGGAAAGGGCACTGAGACGCTGGGAGAGGGGGGCGGGCATGGCCAGACGGAGGAGGGACAACAGACGTCGCCACACCAGGCCTTACGCTGGCAGGGTTTTCCGACAGCAATTTTCCTACATGAACATGTCGGAGGAGCAGTGTGTCAGAAGGCTGCGATTTAGAAAGGAGGTGGTGACTGAGCTGTGCCAGCTGCTTCGGACAGATCTGCAGCCTCAGATAAGGTGCAGGACATCTCTGTCGGCGGCTGAGAAGATGACTGTTGCCCTGAACTTCTACGTGAGCTGTTCTTTTCAGGCTGCATCTGGGGACATAGCCAGCATCTCGCAGTTTGCGGTGCATTGCTGCATCCGTCAAGTGATTGATGCCCTGTTTAAAAGGAGGCGGCAGTACATCTCCTTCCCAATGACCCTGGACAAGCAGCGGTTCCGCTGCCTGGACCATTCCGGAGGGGCACTGCAGTACTCGCCTGAGCGAGTCTCGCACTTCGTGGTTGTTTGCTGCATGCTCCATAGCCTCGCTATCCTACGTGCCCAGCCAATGCCAGCAGACATTGACGCACCAGCAGAGGAGGAGGAGGAGGACCACGATGCGAGGGAGGAACTAACTGGAAAGGCCGTGCGTCTGAGGCTGATCAGAAGTCGCTTCTAGGCCCCTCTCACGGAATGCTTGTAGCCATTCCAAGAACAGGAATGGAACCGGCCTCATACCCCCAAGCCTGTGAAGGGCAAGATGCATGTAAATAGCAGACATGGCCATTTTAAATGAATAAAGTGTTTTATTACAAAAAATGTGCTTCCTTCCAACATGATAAACCAATAGGAACAGAAAGCTAAACTAACACACAGACACATTAGTCTCTCTCCCAACCGTGAGACCGTCCAAAACATTAACAACAATGTCAACAGTTGTTTCTCCCTCCCGTGAGACTGGCCAAAACATTAACAACAATGTCAACAGTTGTCTCTCCCTCCCGTGAGACTGGCCAAAACATTAACAACAATGTCAACAGTTGTCCTTGGCCTTGATTCCACCTCAGCAGAGGCTTCATGACCACCCTTTACTCTTTGCCCCCGCATGGGGATCTCGGTCTCTTGCGGCTCTGGCCCCTTCCCTCCCTGCAGCTCCTCCTTAATCAAATCAAATCAAATCAACTTTTATTGTCATTGTTAGTGCACAAGTGCAGTACAACGAAATGTAGGCTTGCGGCTCCCGAGAGTGTACATTTAGATTAAGACATTTAAACATTCAACATACATTTGGCTTGTAATACATTAACATAAACATGACCATAATAAAGTACATTGGCAGATGTGCAGGCTTCAGAGTTTATTTGTGGAGTTCAGTAGGACGACAGCCCTGGGAAAGAAGCTGTTCCTAAATCTGGTCGTACGGGTGCGAATGCATCTGTAGCGTCTCCCAGATGGCAGGAGGGCGAACAGACTGTGGCTGGGGTGGGTAGGGTCTTTGATGATGGACCGTGACCTCCGTAAACAGCGTTTCTGGTATATGTGCTCTATGGTCGGTAGCCGGGTGCCGGTAATGCGTTGGGCAGTTTTGACTACCCGCTGCAGGGCTTTCCGGTCATAGTAGCTACAGCTGCCATACCATACTGTGATACAGTTTGTCAGGATGCTCTCTATTGTGCAGCGGTAAAAGTTAGAGAGGATCAGGGGTGACAGGTTACATCCCTTCAGCCTCCTTAGGAAATATAGGCGCTGCTGGGCCTTCTTCACCAGAGAGGAGGTATTGAGGGACCAGGAGAGGTCTTCCGTGGTGTGGACTCCGAGGAACTTAAAGCTGTCCACCCTTTCCACCACAGCCCCATTGATGTGGATGGGGGTGTGACTTCCGCCTTTAGACTTCCTGAAGTCCACAATGATTTCTTTGGTTTTCTTGATGTTAAGGGCCAGGTTGTTGTCGGCGCACCACTTCACGAGATGCTGGACCACCTCCCTGTAGGCTGACTCATCGTTGTTGGTGATCTGGCCTACTACTGTGGTAATGTGACCCCAGTGGCTGCAGCGAGGCTGGGGGAGGCCTGCTGACTGTCCTGGAGCGCAGATGCCCCTGAGGTGCGGCCTGGACGACCTCTGGGCCTAGAGGGCCCAGCTGCTGACTGCTCCACCTGTGCATGGGTGGAAGCAGTCTGTCCTGCAGGTGGTGACAGCTGCAGTGGAGAAGTGCCAGTGGTGGCAACAGGAATGCTGTCATCTTGAGAGAGGACAGCAGCTGCCTGCTGCAACAACACACTGGCACTCCCACGGGGCAGCACTTCAGCATCCGGAGCAATCTGATGAAGCACAGATTGCTGGCCTGCTGTGGTGCTGTGAGGGCCCCGGGTAATCCTGCCTGATCCATCGAGGGTGGCAGCAGTCACTGGTCGCGTGGCCTCAATCTGCGTATGCAGGAGACCAGCGAGTGACTGCGTGGCAGCACTCAGCACTTGCGTGGCAGGTGCCAGTGCTTCGGTGAAGCCCTGGACAGCCCTTTCCATTGCTCCGCTGAAGCCCTGGACAGACCTTTCCAATGCTGACCCGAAGTCCTGCGCACTCCGGGCCTGTGCTGCGCCGATGTCTTGGACACTCCTCGCCAGTGTCTCGATGGTTTCAGGCGACCTTGCCACTGCAGCCATGAGCTCAGTGTGCCTGAGCCGAGCCTGGGCGCTCATTTCTGCGAGGGCACGCACCTCCTCTGCGCTCTGTGCAGCAGCACTGGCGGCCTGACTCGCCCTCCGGGGAGACGGCACCCGAGCTTCCCTCCCCCCCCGCGTTGCTGCAGCCCGCTGGTGCCTGGAGTTGCCTCCTCCTCACAGCTGTCCCCCCCCCCGCTCCCCTCCAGGGAAGTTGTGCCCCCAGTCTGCCATTGGTCTGGCTCGCCTGAGGGTACTTGGTATGTTCCGGCTTCCTCCTGGTCGTCGCCTCCAGAGTCACTCATAGTGGCAGCTTGAGGGCCCGCCTCCTCACCTGGCGATTCAGCATCTGAAAGCAGGGAGGTACAGGAGTGGCTTTAGCATGAGGACAGGGTGGCAGCGAGGGAGGCATGAGTGCTGCAATGTACTGTAGTGGCTCGACAGTGAAAAATCATGCTGGTGGGGGGAACAAGTGGTAGGAGAGAGATCGAAAAGGTGATAGCCTTACCATCGCTGGCCACTATGGGGTCGGCAGCTCCAGAGGCGACAGGGCCACTCAGCCGGTTTCCCATTATCATCTGCACTCTCTCCTCCAGGTCGCTGAGGATGTGCAGGTCAGGCTGGCCTCCTCCGGTGGCCATCTGCTCACGCCGGTTCCTGACCAGCTTCGCCTGCAGGAGAAAGGACGGGAAGTGTTGAAACATGCGGCACTGAGCAGACATCACCTGCCCCCATGGTTGAATAGCCCTTGCATCATGCACTGAGCAGGCATCACCTGTCCCCCATGGTTGAATAGCCCGTGCATCATGCACTGAGCAGACATCACCTGTCCCCCATGGTTGAATAGCCCGTGCATCATGCACTGAGCAGACATCACCTGTCCCCCATGGTTGAATAGCCCTTGCATCATGCACTGAGCAGGCATCACCTGTCCCCCATGGTTGATTAGCCCGTGCATCATGCACTGAGCAGACATCACCTGCCCCCCATGGTTGAATAACCCTTGCATCATGCACTGAGCAGGCATCACCTGCCCCCCATGGTTGAATAGCCCTTGCATCATGCACTGAGCAGGCATCACCTGCCCCCCATGGTTGAATAGCCCTTGCGTCATGCACTGAGCAGGCATCACCTGTCCCCCCATGGTTGAATAGTCCTTGCATCATGCACTGAGCAGGCATCACCTGCTCCCCATGGTTGAATAGCCCTTGCGTCATGCACTGAGCAGGCATCACCTGCTCCCCATGGTTGAATAGCCCTTGCATCATGCACTGAGCAGGCATCACCTGCCCCCATGGTTGAATAGCCCTTGCGTCATGCACTGAGCAGGCATCACCTGCTCCCCATGGTTGAATAGCCCTTGCATCATGCACTGAGCAGGCATCACCTGTCCCCCATGGTTGAATAGCCCTTGCGTCATGCACTGAGCAGGCATCACCTGCTCCCCATGGTTGAATAGCCCTTGCATCATGCACTGAGCAGGCATCACCTGCCCCCCATGGTTGAATAGCCCTTGCATCATGCACTGAGCAGGCAACACCTGCCCCCCATGGTTGAATAGCCCTTGCGTCATGCACTGAGCAGACAACACCTGCTCCCCATGGTTGAATAGCCCTTGCATCATGCACTGAGCAGGCAACACCTGCCCCCCATGGTTGAATAGCCCTTGCATCATGCACTGAGCAGGCATCACCTGCCCCCCATGGTTGAATAGCCCTTGCGTCATGCACTGAGCAGGCAACACCTGCCCCCCATGGTTGAATAACCCTTGCATCATGCACTGAGCAGACATCACCTGCTCCCCATGGTTGAATAGCCCGTGCGTCATGCACTGAGCAGACATCACCTGCCCCCATGGTTGAATAGCCCTTGCATCATGCACTGAGCAGGCATCACCTGCCCCCCATGGTTGAATAGCCCTTGCATCATGCACTCAGCAGGCATCACCTGCCCCCCATGGTTGAATAGCCCTTGCGTCATGCACTGAGCAGGCAACACCTGCCCCCCATGGTTGAATAACCCTTGCATCATGCACTGAGCAGACATCACCTGCCCCCCCATGGTTGAATAGCCCTTGCATCATGAACTGAGCAGACATCACCTGCCCCCCATGGTTGAATAGCCCTTGCATCATGCACTGAGCAGACATCACCTGCCCCCCATGGTTGAATAGCCCTTGCATCATGCACTGAGCAGGCATGTGCATGTGTGTTTCCTAAAAGGGCCACGGGTGCTGGCTGACAGATGGCCTTTGGGGGTTCGGGCACCCTCTAGCCATGAAGTCAGGTGTAGATGGAGGGATGAAGATGATCGTGGAAAAGGCACTCACCCTGACGACCCGCGTGAGGTCGTTGAACTTCTTCCTGCATTGAACTGCACTCCTGGGCACCACGCTTCTGGAGGTCACTCTGATGGACACATCCCTCCAGGCTCGCCAGTAACCAGCATGTGGAGCCCTCCTCCCATCCTCAGGGTACAGAATATCACGCCGGCGCTCCACAGCGCCAACCAAAGCTTCCAGTGCCACATCAGTGAAGCGCTCCGCCCTCTGCCTCACCCTCTCCATGTCTTGACAGGCTGCAGCGCCTCAGGGAAGTTCGCGCCGAATTTACGGCCTGCCAGGAAGTCCTGTGTCTGGTGATCCTAATTGACCCGCCCCTTTAAGAGCTGGCCGGCGCCAGTGTGTCTAGAGGTCAGTGATTATTGACAGCACCTGCGCTGCGCCCCGCCGCCGCAAAATTGGGTTGCGCCGCCGGATTAGCGCCTTAGGAGTCTCGTGCAGCGCCTGATTTAGTGCCGCAATCACCTTCGGGGCGCTGCAACCCAATATCGCGCTAGGTGGCGCTAAATTGCGCCTGGCACTAAACTTTGCGCTTCACCAGGACTAGCGCCCCAAGCGGGGCGATACCGAATATCTAGCCCATAGATTCAAATGGGAGATTCCTCCTGGAGAAAAAGCTCTTCCCTAAACATAAAGTAGACAAGATCCGGTGCCCAACATCAGACAAAACCCTGGAATTGTTGACCACAACCCAATTAGGCTCCCCCCAACACATTATAATACACACCGGCACAAATGACCTAAAGGCCCAGCAGAAAAGGGTGGCAACGTCGCTACTAGCAGTGATTGAGAAGGCAAGCACCACCTTCCCGAACACTAGAATCACTGTTTCCACACAGTTGCCGAGAAAAGACTTCCACCACAATACAATCCACGAGATAAATGCCAGCATAGCACGAGATTGTGAATTAAAACAAAACGTGCACCTGGCCCAACACCCCACCCTCGGTGAGGAATGTCTTCGCGACCACGTCCATCTCCACAAGGAGCTAGTGCCGGTCTTTGCTCAGGCCCTGAAGGACGTCGCTCTTAACCGGGTCCACACCCAGACTCCAAGAGGACCCCCCCCACCCCGACCACCAGAGACCAGCGGGGTACAGCCCAGGACCACTACAGAGATCACCACCACACCAACCAGGACCAGAGAGGATCCCCACGTACACGCCATCAGAGCACAACACCAATGTCCGACCTGCACCACGCCTGCCCTACAGGGGAGCAGGACCACCCCAGCCAGGCAGAGGGAGATGTGCTCAGGATATGAGCAATACTACAAGCAGAGACAATCCATTAAGAGACATAATGCAGATGCCCAGCAGCATCTACGCCCGCCTTATGGTTCAGGAAGCATAAGGACTAGTTGTTAGAAAGAGTTGCAGCCAATTATTCTCAGCATTTATAGACACTTGAAATGTTCTTTTTTCCTCATTTAAACACGACAAACACACACACAGCTATCACAGTAAAAGACCAAGCTTAGCATGAAATCCTTGTATATCTCAACCTGGAATATCCAAGGCCTACGCTCTTCTGTGCTTGGCCTGAACAGCAGGACCTCAGAGTTCCTAGATGAAATCAAAGATCTGGACATTATCTTTTTGCAAGAAACCTGGTGTAGAGGAGAAGGGCCCACTGGTTGTCCCCCTGGGTACACAGAGCTGGTGGTCCCCTCCAATAAACTGCCAGGAGTAACCCAGGGCAGAGACTCTGGAGGCATAC
Organism: Somniosus microcephalus; assembly: GCF_052327205.1. Lineage (NCBI taxonomy): Eukaryota > Metazoa > Chordata > Chondrichthyes > Squaliformes > Somniosidae > Somniosus > Somniosus microcephalus. The sequence goes on along the minus strand of NC_140990.1, from coordinate 5,146,040 downwards.
TGATTTGGTTTAAAGCAGAGCTTAGGAATTACATTGAATTTATAAAAAAGGGCGAAAACCACTTATGGCTCAAGATTAAGAAAGGCATCATTTCTAGCATGCAAAATGTTTTCATTTGCGCACTCTATATCCCCCCTATAGAATCCCCGTACTTCAAAGAGGACACCTTCTCCAACATTGAGAGGGAGACTAACCAATTCCAGGCCCAGGGGAACGTGTTGATCTGTGGTGACCTCAACTCAAGAACTGGTGAAGAACCAGACTTTACCAGTACTCAGGGGAATAATTACATATTTGGGAATAACCATTTTGATCTCCCTTTTCATTCACACAGGAATAACTACGACAAACAGACAAATGCAAACAGAAAACAGCTCCTGCAGCTCTGTCGAAGCCTGGGTCTGTACATTGTCAATGGTAGGTTCAGAGGAGACTCCCTAGGAAGATCGACCTATTCCTCACCTCTTGGCTTCAGCACCGTAGGCTATATGATTACGGATCTGGACCCATCCTCTTTCAGAGCATTCACAGTCAAACCACTAACACCTCTGTCAGATCACAGCCAAATTACTGCGTATCTTAAAAGGACAGAAACAACCAACACAGAATCACAGCCCAGTAAGCTGTACAACATTAAAAAATCCTACAGATGGGCCCAAAACAGCACGGAAAAATACCAGAAAGCAATTAGCAGTCAATCAACTCAATCTCTCTTGGACACCTTTCTGGAAAACACATACACTCACAATAAAGAAGGCGTAAACCTGGCAGTGAATAACCTAAATAATATTTTTGATAATTTGGCATCAATGTCGAACTTGAAATCTCGCAAGAGTAAACACAAAACACAAAACCACGAAAAATGGTTTGATTCAGGCTGTCATAACATGAGGAAAAAACTCAGAAAAATATCAAACCAAAAACACAGACAACCAGAAAACGAGGAATTATGCCTTGCTTATTGTCAGGCACTAACACAATACAAAAACACACTCAGAACCAAGAAAGAACAGTATATTAAGAATAAACTCAGCTCCATTGAGGAATCTATCGATTCTAATTGTTCCTGGGACAACTGGAATACATTACACAAAAAGCAACACGACGAATTGCCCATTCAAAATGGAGACACATGGGAAAACCATTTTGAAAAATTATACCAGAAAAACACACTAAGCCCAGAGCAAGATCAAATATGTAAAGAATTGGAAAAGCTCGAACTGACCATAAAAGATTACCAAAACCCGTTAGACTCCTCAATAACTGAAAAAGAGCTATTTGAAAAACTCAAGGACCTGCGACCAAGAAAAGCTTGTGGTGCAGATGGCATCCTAAATGAGATGCTTAAACACACTGACGATAAAATGAAATTGGCTATCCTAAAACTCTTCAACTTGGTTCTGAGTGTCGGTTACTTCCCTGATATCTGGAACAAAGGACTCATAATGCCCATATACAAAAGTGGAGACAAAGTTGACCCAAATAACTATCGAGGCATCTGTGTGAACAGTAATCTGGGGAAGGTATTCTGTAGTATCATAAACCAAAGACTTATAAACTTCCTTAAGGAGCACAATGTTGTATCCATGTGTTAATGGAGACACGGAATGCAGGAGTTTGTTTCACAGGTGTTTACTGAACAAAGTCTGGAGGTGAACTAACAGATACAAGACACTATACAGGCTTATATAGCCCGAGTGGCCATTACTGGCATTACAGTACACAGGGGCTCTTAAAGGCACATACACCACACACAATGTCTTGAGTAAAAGCCAAATTGGATTCTTACCAAATTATAGAACATTGGATCACATCTTCACCCTACACACCCTAATTGACAAACATGTTCACCAAAACAAAAGCAACATTTTTGCCTGCTTTATAGATTTCCAGAAGGCTTTTGATTCTATTTGGCACGATGGTCTATTCTTAAAACTTATTGAAAGTGGTGTAGGGGGAAAAACATATGATGTAATTAAATCAATGTATACAAACAATAAATGTGCAGTTAAAATTGGAGACAAACAAACAAAATATTTCTCACAGGGGCGTGGCGTGGCGCAGGGCTCGTCTATCTCACTGACACTCTTTAATATTTATATAAATGAATTGGCAAAACTACTTGAACAATCCACAGCACCTGGCCTCGCCCTATATGGCTCCAAGGTTAAATTCCTCCTCTATGCAGATGACCTGGTTCTGCTCTCACCAACTGAGGAGGGTCTACAGCAGAACCTGGATCTGCTAGAGTCGTTCTGTTAGACCTGGGCCCTGACAATAAACCCCCAAAAAACCAAAGTTCTTGTGTTCCAGCAAAGATCCAGACATCAGGGACCCAGAATAAACTTCACATTAGGAGCAACTAAAATTGAACAAACTACAAATTACACATACTTCGGCTTAAAAATCAGTTCTACGGGAAATTTTCATTTGGCTGTGAATGAACTGAAAGAGAAAGCAAAAAGGGCTTTCTATGCCATTAAAAAGTCAATCCAAATAGAAATTCCAATTGGCATTTGACTCAAAATTTTTAAATCAGTAATTGAACCAATTGCACTCTATGGCAGTGAGGTGTGGGGTCCGCTAACACAACAAGAATTTGCAAAATGGGACAAACATCCAATTGAGATCCTACATGCAGAATTCTGTAAAAGTATCCTCCGGACTCAGAGGAAAACCACAAACAATGCATGCAGGGCAGAACTCGGCCAATACCCACTACTAATTAATATCCAAGAAAGAGCCATCAAATTTTGGAAACACCTAAAAATGAGCAACCCCCACTGCTATCATTACGAAGCCCTGAAATGCCAAGAGATGATCATAGAGAAGAGTCCCCTCAGTCAACTGGTCCTGGGACTCAGTGAAGTAACTACTAACACTACTAATAATAATCAGCCCCAGGACAGTGACATCCTAGCACAGAGAATTTGACCCAACACAATTATTACTAAACAAAAAGAAAAATATTTGACCTATTGGACAGAAATGACAAAAACCCAAAACAAACTCGATTGCTATTTGGCCCTAAACAGACAATACACCATGGCTGAACACCTGACCATGGTAAAAGATAGCAAACTGAGAAAAACCTTGACAATGTACAGACTTAGTGAGCATAGCCTGGCCATTGAAAAAGGCAGACACAGGCAGACCTGGCTGCCAAGAGAGGACAGGATATGCTCTCACTGCAGTCAGGGAGTAGTGGAGACAGAGATGCACTTCCTCACAACTTGTGGAAACTATCAGGACATAAGGGGGAATTTCTACCCAAAATTCATAAAAATATGCCCTGAATTCAAAAATTTGAATGACCACCAAAAACTCCCATATCTATTAGGGGAAGAGAGAAATTGCGTAACCTTAGCGGCAAACTATGTTACAGCTTGCCATAAGCAGAGGGACAACCATTAAATCTAAGAAAAGATTATATGCATATCATATGTGTGTATATTTATGTATACAGGGATATATCTGTCTATACACTGTGGGCTAGAAATTCAGTTTGCACAGTTTTGGGGCGCTAAAGTCGGGCGTTCGGTAAATTTAGCGCCCGCCGGAAACTGCAGGCAACCGCGCCGAAATTCAGTGGATTTGGCCAAGAGTTTTGGCGAGCGCTGAAACCGGCGTTGCAATGCTCGGTTCCGGCGCTAAACCGGCGCTGCGGCCTGATAACGCCGATGCCGGGCGCAGCGCAGGTGCGGTCATGTGTTGCTTGACAGCAGACACCCTGACGCCGGCCTGCTCTTAAAGGGGGAAGGGTCAACTTTGACTGCTGCCACGCCCTGCACACTGGAGCCCTGCTGCTAGGCCTCAACAGTGCTGGTGGGACAAAATAGCGCCAGGACAGATGGAGATGGCCCGTGAAAGAGCCCAGCGCTTCTCAGACCATGCACTGAGGGTGCTGATTGATGCTGTCCAGGAGAGAAGACCCATCTTGTGCCCGGACAATGGCAGAAAGGCTCCCAGGAGAGAGTTCAGGAAAGCCTGGAGGAGCATCGCACGCAGGGTCTCCTCAAACTCAGATGTGCCCAGGACTGCGGACCAGTGCCGCAAAAAGTTCAATGACCTCTGTCGGCTGGTGAAGGTGAGTACCCTTTCCACTGTCCTCCTCATCCTTGTATGTGAGCCTCACACTATGGGCAAAGGGACCTCAAAGGCATAATGGGCAGCCCTCCTCACGCAGCAATGCCACTGGCATGATCATCAGCAGCACTTTCTGCACTGACCACACTGGCCAGGCTATTCCACCATGGGAGGCAGTACACACAGCAACAGGGCACCACACTGTACTTAGAGTCCGTCCTTTCTCTTGCAGGCCAAGCTGGCAAGAAATGCACGCAGCCGGCTGGAGACCAGTGGTGGACGGCCCCACTACCAGGCTCTAAATGCTCTGGAGGAGAGCGTCGCTGGACTCCTGCATCCCCGGGTGACTGGCCCTGTAGCCATCGGGGATGCGGACCCTGTGCTGGAAGCCACTGGTAAGGAGATGACCGCTTGCAGCTCTCTCGTTGCCCTAGTGCTTCCGATCTAAATCCTTTCCCACTGACGGACAAATGCGCATAATGCCACCGCTCAGGCGTCCCTCGCTGACGCCCTGTCCTCACTTTAAAGCTACTCTTGTGCCTTCCTGCTTTCAGCTGCTGAGGAGGAGGTGGTCCCTGAGGCGCCGGGTGCCAGGCCCTTGGAGGAGGAGGACATCCAGGACGAGGAGGAAGCCGGCCCATCGGGCGAGCCCTCAGCCGTGCCAGGGGATGGCAATGGAGGGGGGACGTCTGGCATGCAGGAGAGCCAGGGGGAGGTGTTGCAGGGGAGGGCAGATCCTGCTTGCAGTGGGGTCCAGGCAGGCGGCAGGGGTCGGCCAGCTCGGCCGGCTTCTCCCCAGCTGCAGAGTCCTCTCTCCAGTCCGGAGAGTGGCCTCGGCCAGGAGGTGCGCCTCCTGCAAGAGATCTCGGTGGCGTCTGACCGGCGCCACCATGAGTTCATGGGGGTTGTGCAGCAGATGCCGCACGCCATCGAGTCCCTGGCTCAGAGTGTGGCAGCATTCGGCCAATCACAGGCCAGGGGGGTGGAGCAACTGGCCGCAGCGCACGCCAGGGGGGTCGAACTACTCGCGGCACTGCAGGAGGAGAGTCGCCAGAGAGGTGGTTCCTTCGACACACTGTCACAGCAGCTGGAGGCACATACCCGGGCAGTGCGGTCACTGACTTCTGCCACACTCGCTTTGACGCAGAGGCGTCGCACCCGCACCCGCCGCCCTGCTGCAACACAGCGGGCTGGCCTCCAGCACATAGCTGCGCCAGCTGAACTGCCAGGCCGGACGACTGCCACTGTGTCTGCTGAGCCTCGCGCGCCTGGCAGCAGCCAGCTTGCCCCCCTTGGAGCATCCGACACTGCCACTCCCCCAGCCAGGGTGCGAGGAGCTGCTGCTGCCACTGATGCTGGCCAGCCACAGCCAAAGCAGTCAGCAGCCGGCCCCTCCCGGGACGTGCGTCGTGTTGGCCGACCCCCAAGGGCATCTGTCGCGACGCATGGGGGCCCTCATGAGCCTTCCCCCAGCCTTGAGGCCGCCACAGGGCCCACGTTGAGGCGGAGCAGCAGGCCGGGCAGGGGCCGGGGAAGGCTCTCTAAGGACTCGCCCTCTCGGCACAGCCGCTAGAGTGTGGTCTCTGCGGCATTGTATATATGGGGGGGATTGTGTTTTGGGGGCTGATTTTTGTGGATGGCCGAAATTGAAGGCATTTTTTGTTTTTATGGGGGTCTTTCTGTTGGCGAGGGGGGCCCTTTTTTTGTTACGGCCAATGTTGAAGGCCATGTGGATGGCCAACTTTTGTTAGTCCTCCCCAGGTTGGGGGAGTGACATATGTTTGTGACTGTTTTTTGGGTGTGTTCTGTGTTTTTGAGTTTCATGTGGGAAGGGGCCTCAGTTTGTTAAATAAAGGTTTTTATTTATTCAGCTTGTCCAGGTGTCATGTTTCAAGTGTTTGCTGTGTTAACCGGCTGACGGCTTCCGGAGCGGCTGCCTTCAGGTGCGCTCATTCCCACAGGCCATTCCCTCACAGCGGGCCTAGAAGTGTCGAACAATAAGCCCCCGGCGTACGGCCCTTGGGCCTTCTGGCCCCCTCCTGGCCTGCTCCTCCTCCTCCTCCCCCTCCTCCTCCTGATGGTCCTCCTGCTCGTCCTCCTCAGGTGGTGGTGCAATGTCAGGTGGCAGTGCCTGCGTCCGGCGGATAGCCAGGTTGTGCAGCATGCAGCACACGACGACGAACTGGGACACTCTATCCGGCGAATACTGTAGAGAGCCGCCGGAGCGATCCAGGCAGCGGAAGCGTTGCTTGAGGACGCCTATGGTTTGCTCTATGACGTTCCTTGTTGCTTGATGGCTTTCGTTGTATGAGTCCTCCGCTGGGGTCCTGGGCGCGCGGAGCGGGGTCATGAGCCATGTGCACAAAGGGTAGCCCTTGTCCCCGATAAGCCATCCCCTTGGTGGAGGCTGTGCCTGGAACATGTCAGCCACAGTAGTCTGGCGCAGGATAAAAGCATCGTGGCTGCTTCCTGGGAAGCGGGCATTTACAGCTAGGATGCGCTGCCTGTGGTCACACACCAGCTGCACATTGAGGGAATGGTAGCCCTTGCGGTTGCAGTAAACCTCGGGATTGTCGATAGGTGCCCGCATAGCCACATGCGTGCAGTCAATGGCGCCCTGCACCATGGGGAAGCCCGCGATCCTGCCAAATCCCACTGCACGCTGCTGCTGCCTCTGTTGGGTCATGGGGAAGGAGATGAACTGGTGTCTCCTCGCGAACAGTGCATCGGTGACCTGCCGGATGCAGCGATGTACGGCGAACTGGGAGATGTTCGCGATGTCCCCAGCAGCGGCTTGGAACGAGCCGCTTGCATAAAAGCTGAGAGCCACCGTGACCTTCACTTCCACCGAGAGAGACGTCCTGGACATGAGCTGTGGCTGCAAATCTGCGTGAAGCAGCTGGCAGATCTCTCCAACCACCTCCCTTCTGAAGCGCAGCCTCTTTACACAAAGTGCCGCAGACATGGTGACATAGGACACCTGCTGCCGGTATTGCCTGGGTGCGTAAGGCCTACGTTGGCGACGCCTGATGGCCCTTCTGTGTCTACGCATGGCTGCCCGTCTCTCACAGCGTCTGCGAGCCCTCCGCACATAATGCTGCAACTCAATGTTAGCCCCCCATGCAGCCCCCATAATCAAGGTCACAACAGTGAAATCAGCAAGAGTCAAATGTCAAAGCACTGGCCAGAAGCCAGAAAGAGCTCTCCTATCTTGTCCCAAATCTGGAATCTCTGTCCCTTGGTCTCTGTGTAGAAATCCAAAGCAGTGAAGTCATTGCAGCAAAATGGCTGGGCTTTATAGGTCAGTGGAGGTGCCCTTTAATTTGCGCTCCCCGAGGCCCGCAGGGCCTCTGCAACGTTCCATTTTACAATTCCTAATAGCGCCACGCCCACATTGGGCGGGCGCCACTCAATTTCCGGGTTGGGGCGCTAAAACAGCGTTGCGCGAGGATATGACGTCATAAGCTGCGCGCGCACCTGAGCGGGCGCTAACACTTTGCGCCGGCGCTAAATCTCAAATGAATTTGGGCGTTGGCGCAGATCGGTCTGCATTCCGGCGCTAAGGCTTTATCGACGGAAATATAGCCCTTTTTTGGCGTTAGCGCCTGGCGCAGCCAACTGAATTTCTAGGCCAGTGTGTCTAGATCTGCGTTTACGTGTTCAATCATACATGTTTTTTCTGTGCTTTGGCAACATAAGATGTACCTTGTCATCATCATGCCAATAAAGCAATTTGAATTGAATCGAATTGAATTGAGAGAGACAGAGAGAGAGAGAGAGAGAGAGCAAGAGAGCAAGAGAGACATCTGGCATGACGGTTTATTTCTGAAACTTATCGAAAGTCGTGTAGGGGGAAAAACATATGATGTAATTAAATCAATATATACAAACAACAAATGTGCAGTTAAAATTGGAGACAAACAAACAAAATACTTCCCACAGGGGCGGGGAGTGACGCAGGGCTCGCCAATCTCACCGACACTCTTTAATATTTACATAAATGAATTGGCAAAACTACTTGAACAATCTACAGCACCCGGCCTCACCCTATATGAATCCAAGGTTAAATTCCTCCTCTATGCAGACGACCTGGTTCTGCTGTCACCAACTAAGGAGGGTCTACAGCAGAACCTGGATCTGCTGGAGTCGTACTGCCAGACTTGGGCCCTGACAATAAATCCCCAAAAAACCAAAGTCCTTGGCCTAGAAATTCAGTTGGCTGCGCCAGGCGCTAACGCCAAAAAAGGGCTATATTTCCGTCGATAAAGCCTTAGCGCCAGAATGCAGACCGATCTGCGCCGACGCCCAAATTCATTTGAGATTTAGCGCCGGCGCAAAGTGTTAGCGCCCGCTCGGGTGCGCGCGCAGCTTATGACGTCATATCCTCGCGCAACGCTGTTTTAGCGCCCCAACCCGGAAATTGAGTGGCGCCCGCCCAATCTGGGCGTAGCGCTATTAGGAATTGTAAAATGGAACGTTGCAGAGGCCCTGCGGGCCTCGGGGAGCGCAAATTAAAGGGCACCTCCACTGACCTATAAAGCCCAGCCATTTTGCTGCAATGACTTCACTGCTTTGGATTTCTACACAGAGACCAAGGGACAGAGATTCCAGATTTGGGACAAGATAGGAGAGCTCTTTCTGGCTTCTGGCCAGTGCTTTGACATTTGACTCTTGCTGATTTCACTGTTGTGACCTTGATTATGGGGGCTGCATGGGGGGCTAACATTGAGTTGCAGCATTATGTGCGGAGGGCTCGCAGACGCTGTGAGAGACGGGCAGCCATGCGTAGACACAGAAGGGCCATCAGGCGTCGCCAACGTAGGCCTTACGCACCCAGGCAATACCGGCAGCAGGTGTCCTATGTCACCATGTCTGCGGCACTTTGTGTAAAGAGGCTGCGCTTCAGAAGGGAGGTGGTTGGAGAGATCTGCCAGCTGCTTCACGCAGATTTGCAGCCACAGCTCATGTCCAGGACGTCTCTCTCGGTGGAAGTGAAGGTCACGGTGGCTCTCAGCTTTTATGCAAGCGGCTCGTTCCAAGCCGCTGCTGGGGACATCGCGAACATCTCCCAATTCGCCGTACATCGCTGCATCCGGCAGGTCACCGATGCACTGTTCGCGAGGAGACACCAGTTCATCTCCTTCCCCATGACCCAACAGAGGCAGCAGCAGCGTGCAGTGGGATTTGGCAGGATCGCGGGCTTCCCCATGGTGCAGGGCGCCATTGACTGCACGCATGTGGCTATGCGGGCACCTATAGGCAATCCCGAGGTTTACCGCAACCGCAAGGGCTACCATTCCCTCAATGTGCAGCTGGTGTGTGACCACAGGCAGCGCATCCTAGCTGTAAATGCCCGCTTCCCAGGAAGCAGCCACGATGCTTTTATCCTGCGCCAGACTACTGTGGCTGACATGTTCCAGGCACAGCCTCCACCAAGGGGATGGCTTATCGGGGACAAGGGCTACCCTTTGTGCACATGGCTCATGACCCCGCTCCGCGCGCCCAGGACCCCAGCGGAGGACTCATACAACGAAAGCCATCAAGCAACAAGGAACGTCATAGAGCAAACCATAGGCGTCCTCAAGCAACGCTTTCGCTGCCTGGATCGCTCCAGCGGCTCTCTACAGTATTCGCCGGATAGAGTGTCCCACTTCGTCATCGTGTGCTGCATGCTGCACAACCTGGCTATCCGCCGGACGCAGGCACTGCCACCTGACATTGCACCACCACCTGAGGAGGACGAGCAGGAGGACCATCAGGAGGAGGAGGGGGAGGAGGAGGAGGAGCAGGCCAGGAGGGGGCCAGAAGGCCCAAGGGCCGTACGCCGGGGGCTTATTGCTCGACACTTCTAGGCCCGCTGTGAGGGAATGGCCTGTGGGAATGAGCGCACCTGAAGGCAGCCGCTCCGGAAGCCGTCAGCCGGTTAACTCAGCAAACACTTGAAACATGACACCTGGACAAGCTGAATAAATAAAAACCTTTATTTAACAAACTGAGGCCCCTTCCCACATGAAACTCAAAAACACAGAACACACCCAAAAAACAGTCACAAACATATGTCACTCCCCCAACCTGGGGAGGACTAACAAAAGTTGGCCATCCACATGGCCTTCAACATTGGCCGTAACAAAAAAAGGGCCCCCCTCGCCAACAGAAAGACCCCCATAAAAACAAAAAATGCCTTCAATTTCGGCCATCCACAAAAATCAGCCCCCAAAACACAATCCCCCCCATATATACAATGCCGCAGAGAGACCACACTCTAGCGGCTGTGCCGAGAGGGCGAGTCCTTAGAGAGCCTTCCCCGGCCCCTGCCCGGCCTGCTGCTCCGCCTCAACGTGGGCCCTGTGGCGGCCTCAAGGCTGGGGGAAGGCTCATGAGGGCCCCCATGCGTCGCGACAGATGCCCTTGGGGGTCGGCCAACACGACGCACGTCCCGGGAGGGGCCGGCTGCTGACTGCTTCGGCTGTGGCTGGCCAGCATCAGTGGCAGCAGCAGCTCCTCGCACCCTGGCTGGGGGAGTGGCAGTGTCGGATGCTCCAAGGGGGGGCAAGCTGGCTGCTGCCAGGCGCGCGAGGCTCAGCAGACACAGTGGCAGTCGTCCGGCCTGGCAGTTCAGCTGGCGCAGCTATGTGCTGGAGGCCAGCCCGCTGTGTTGCAGCAGGGCGGCGGGTGCGGGTGCGACGTCTCTGCGTCAAAGCGAGTGTGGCAGAAGTCAGTGACCGCACTGCCCGGGTATGTGCCTCCAGCTGCTGTGACAGTGTGTCGAAGGAACCACCTCTCTGGCGACTCTCCTCCTGCAGTGCCGCGAGTAGTTCGACCCCCCTGGCGTGCGCTGCGGCCAGTTGCTCCACCCCCCTGGCCTGTGATTGGCCGAATGCTGCCACACTCTGAGCCAGGGACTCGATGGCGTGCGGCATCTGCTGCACAACCCCCATGAACTCATGGTGGCGCCGGTCAGACGCCACCGAGATCTCTTGCAGGAGGCGCACCTCCTGGCCGAGGCCACTCTCCGGACTGGAGAGAGGACTCTGCAGCTGGGGAGAAGCCGGCCGAGCTGGCCGACCCCTGCCGCCTGCCTGGACCCCACTGCAAGCAGGATCTGCCCTCCCCTGCAACACCTCCCACTGGCTCTCCTGCATGCCAGACGTCCCCCCTTCATTGCCATCCCCTGGCACGGCTGAGGGCTCGCCCGATGGGCCGGCTTCCTCCTCGTCCTGGATGTCCTCCTCCTCCAAGGGCCTGGCACCCGGCGCCTCAGGGACCACCTCCTCCTCAGCAGCTGAAAGCAGGAAGGCACAAGAGTAGCTTTAAAGTGAGGACAGGGCGTCAGCGAGGGACGCCTGAGCGGTGGCATTATGCGCATTTGTCCGTCAGTGGGAAAGGATTTCGATCGGAAGCACTAGGGCAACGAGAGAGCTGCAAGCGGTCACCTCCTTACCAGTGGCTTCCAGCACAGGGTCCGCATCCCCGATGGCTACAGGGCCAGTCACCCGGGGACGCAGGAGTCCAGCGACGCTCTCCTCCAGAGCACTTAGAGCCTGGTAGTGGGGCCGTCCACCACCGGTCTCCAGCCGGCTGTGCGCATTTCTTGCCAGCTTGGCCTGCAAGAGAAAGGACGGACTCTAAGTACAGTGTGGTGCCCTGTTGCTGTGTGTACTGCCTCCCACGGTGGAATAGCCTGGCCAGTGTGGTCAGTGCAGAAAGTGCTGCTGATGATCATGCCAGTGGCATTGCTGCATGTGGAGGGCTGCCCATTATGCCTTTGAGGTCCCTTTGCCCATAGTGTGAGGCTCACATACAAGGATGAGGAGGACAGTGGAAAGGGTATTCACCTTCACCAGCTGACAGAGGTCATTGAACTTTTTGTGGCACTGGTCCGCAGTCCTGGGCACATCTGAGTTTGAGGAGACCCTGCGTGCGATGCTCCTCCAGGCTTTCCTGAACTCTCTCCTGGGAGCCTTTCTGCCATTGTCCGGGCACAAGATGGGTCTTCTCTCCTGGACAGCATCAATCAGCACCCTCAGTGCATGGTCTGAGAAGCGCTGGGCTCTTTCACGGGCCATCTCCATCTGTTCTGGCGCTATTTTGTCCCACCAGCACTGTTGAGGCCTAGCAGCAGGGCTCCAGTGTGCAGGGCGTGGCAGCAGTCAAAGTTGACCCTTCCCCCTTTAAGAGCAGGCCGGCGTCAGGGTGTCTGCTGTCAAGCAACACATGACCGCACCTGCGCTGCGCCCGGCATCGGCGTTATCAGGCCGCAGCGCCGGTTTAGCGCCGGAACCGAGCATTGCAACGCCGGTTTCAGCGCTCGCCAAAACTCTTGGCCAAATCCACTGAATTTCGGCGCGGTTGCCTGCAGTTTCCGGCGGGCGCTAAATTTACCGAACGCCCGACTTTAGCGCCCCAAAACTGTGCAAACTGAATTTCTAGGCCCTTGTGTTCCAGCAAAGATCCAGACATCAGGGACCCAAAACAAATTTCACACTAGGAACAACCAAAATTGAACAAACCACTAACTACACATACTTGGGCTTAAAAATCAGTTCTATGGGAAACTTCAAACTGGCTGTGAATGAACTGAAAGAGAAAGCAAGAAGGGCTTTCTATGCCATTAAAAAATCAATCCAAATAGAAATCCCAATTAGCATTTGGCTCAAAATTTTCAAATCAGTAATTGAACCAATTGCACTCTATGGCAGTGAGGTATGGGGACCGCTAACACAACAAGAATTTGCAAAATGGGACAAACACCCAATCGAGATCCTACATGCAGAATTCTGTAAAAGTATCCTCCGGACTCAAAGGAAAACAGTAAACAATGCATGCAGGGCGGGACTAGGCCAATATCCATTAATAATCACTATCCAAAAAAGAGCCACCAAATTTTGGAATCACCTACAAATGAGCAACCCCCAATGCTATCACTACGACGCCCTGAAATGCCAAGAGCTGACCATAAAGAAGAATACCCTCAGTCAACTAGTCCTGGGACTCAGTGAAGTAACTACTAACAATACTAACAATAACCAGCCCCAGGACAGTGACAGGGTAACACAAAGAATTCGACCCAACACAATCGTCGCTAAGCAAAAGGAAAAATATCTGACATATTGGGCAGAAACAACAAAAACCCAAAGCAAACTCAATTGCTACTTGGCCCTAAACAGACAATACAACATAGCTGATTACCTGACCATGGTAAAGGACAGCAAACTGAGAAAAATCCTGACAATGTACAGACTTAGTGAACATAACCTGGCGATCGAAAAAGGTAGACACAGACAGACCCGGCTACCAAGAGAGGACAGGATATGCTCTCACTGCAGTCAGGGAATGGTGGAGACAGAGATGCACTTCCTCACAGCTTGTAGAAAATATCAGGGCATAAGGGAGAATTTCTACCCAAAATTTACAAAAATATGCCCGGAATTCAGAAAATTGAATGACGACCAAAAACTCCCATACCTACTAGGGGAAGAGAGAAATTGTGTAACCTTAGCGGCACACTATGTTACAGCTTGCCATAAACAGAGGGACAACCACTAAATATAAGAAAAGAGTATATATAAATTATATGAAAGTATATTTATACACTCAGGGATATATCTGTTTATACACTGTATGGATAGATCTGTATTTTTGTGAACAAACATGAATGTTTTCCGATGCTTTGGCAACATAAGATGTAACTTGTCATCATCATCATGCCAATAAAGCGATTGAATTGAATTGAATTGAATTGAAAGGCTCACTAAGGGGAGACAGAGAGAGAGCGAGAGAGACAAGTTGTGAAAGGCTCACTAGGGGGAGACAGAGAGAGAGCGAGAGAGACAAGTTGTGAAAGGCTCACTAGGGGGAGACAGAGAGAGAGCGAGAGAGACAAGTTGAGACAATAAAAAGTTGAGACAATAAAAAGAAAATTCTACAACATCCAAATCCCAATCAAAATCTGGCTCAAAATATTTGACAGCATAATCCTGCCCCATTGCACTGTACGGTAGTGAAGTATGGGGCCCGCTAAATCACCAAAGCTACACTAAATGGGAAAAACACACAATAGAAGCCCTACATGCAGAATTCTGCCGAAGCATCCTTCGCACCCAAAGAAAAACGCCAACAAATGCATGCAGAGCCGAACTAGGCAGATACCCACTGATAATAAACATCCAAAAACGAGCACTAAACTTCCTAAATCACCTCAAATCTAGCTCCCCAGACACCCTTCATTTCAAAGCCTTTCAGACCCAAGAGCTAAACCCAGAAAAGAGTCCCCTGAGTCAGCTGCTACTGAAACTAAGTACTCAGCCGGACCCTGACCAGTCCCAGACCAACACAGCCGTCCAAACACCAATCCGAGTGAACCAAATCATTAAACAATGCAAAGAAACCTACCTGGAACATTGGAACAAAATAACCGAAAGCCAAAGCAGATTAGAATGTTACCGGGCCCTAAAAAGAGAATATAAACTGGCAGACTACCTCACGACCATCAGAGACACAAAACAGAGACAGACCCTCACCAGGTACAGACTAAGCGACCACCAACTGGAAATTGAAAAAGGCAGATACAAGAAATCCTGGCAGCCTAGAGAGAATAGAATATGCGATCAATGTCTGGCCGGCGAGGTTGAAACAGAAATGCATTTCCTCCTAAAATGCGAAAAATTCAACACATCAAGAAATATATTATTCAACAAGCTAAGCCAAACAACCCCAGATTTCAAGGAATTGGATGATCTGTCAAAATTGAGATTAGTCCTAGGAGAAGGAGACAGACCATACCTTGGGGCCAAATATGTAACAACATGTCACAACCTGAGGACTGTTTAAAATTAAGACTGTTTAAAATTAATATTGAACGTACCAAATGAAGTACAAAGACTGTTTAAAATTAATATTGTTTAAAAGTAATGTATGTACCCAACAAATGTCAAATCGATTGACACCTACAGAATGTTGGAAAACTGTACCTTTTTGCTATGTAAGCTTTGGCAATATGGTTCTCTGTAAACTTTCATGCCAATAAAGCATTTGAATTGGAAATTGGAATTGGAATTGGACAAGTTGAGAAAGGCTCACTAGGGGGAGACAGAGAGAGAGCGAGAGAGACAAGTTGAGAAAGGCTCACTAGGGGGAGACAGAGACCACCAGTCAGGCTCAGCGCTGGAAAACCCTCAGGCCTGAAATTTAGGCCTGTGCTGGCTCTTTGTGCCTGTTCCGTGTTACAATCAGCCCCTCTGTGAGTCTCCCTCTGGGAGCTGTCGCAGGGATCGATACATTGCACGTCATTTGTGTCACACAGACTCGGCTCCAATCAACGCTTCCTACATTCCCACTGTTGCTGTGGGTTTACGATAGCACAGGCCAGGGTGAAAGGCTTGATAAGAGCAGGGAGGTTAGGCTTGAACTGTATAAAACACTAATTAGGCCACAGCTAGAGTATTGTGTACAGTTCTGGTTCTGGTTAGCACATCACAGGAAGGATGTGATTGCACTAGAGAGGGTACAAAGCAGATTTACGAGAATGTTGTCTGGACTGGGGAATTTCAGCTATGAGGAAAGATTGGATAGGCTGGGCTTGTTTTCTTTGGACCAGAGGAGGTTGAGGGGAGACCATATTGAGGTGTATAAAATTATGAGGGGCCCGGATAGAGTGGATAGGAAGGACCTATTTCCCCTGAGCAGAGGGGTCGATAACCAGGGGCGATAGATTTAAAATAATTGGTCGGAGGTTTAGAGGGGAGTTGAGGGGAACTTTCTTCACCCAGAGGGTGGTGGGGGTCTGGAACTCACTGCCTGAAAGGGTGGTCGAGGCAGAAACACTGAAAAAGTACTTGGATGTGCGCTTGAAGTGCCGTAACCTACAAGGCTACGGTCCAAGGGCAGGGACGTGGGATTAGGCCGGATAGCCCTCTGTTGGCCGGTGCGGACACGATGGGCCGTAGGTTTCGATGATTCTATGGTGGTCCGGAACTGTGGGTGAGATAAGGAAGGGGCCGACTTCGACTGATTTATAGAGTTAATAATGGGAGACAGTTTTATGATTCAGTTTTAATAAGGGGAGAGATCATCTGGGTGTGATTTGAGTAATGAGGTGGATCAAACCTCCGACACAAAGCTGGGTGAGGTGTTAACTACCAGTGACCCATAACAATTCAGATTTCACAAAAGGAGAAGCGGAAAGGCAAGTAAAACCCACATATAATTGCCAAATTGTAAGAGGACCAACGCTAAGCGTTTGAACATAAGAAACATAAGAAATAGGAGCAGGAGTAGGCCAATCGGCCCCTCGAGCCTGCTCCGCCATTCAATAAGATCATGGCTGATCTGATCCTAACCGCCAATCCACTATCACAGAACCATCTCCTGAATCTAACAGAATTAGACACACGAAATAGGAGCAGGACCAGGCTACACGGGCCCTGGGCCCGCTCCGCTACCCACAGGGCCATGTCCGATCCGAACCTAGACTCATGTCCAAATTCCTGCCCGCTCCCCGTAACCCTTAATTCCCTTTACTTCTAGGAAACTGTCTATTTCTGTTTTAAATTTATGTAATGATGTAGCTTCTACAGCTTTTTGGGGCAGCATATTCCATGGACCTACCACCCTCTGAGTGAAGTAGTTCCTCCTCATCTCAGTTTTGAAAGAGCAGCCCCTTATTTGAGAAGTCTTGTCCGAGTGAGACTGGCAGCTTTGAACATGTGTGGGAGGGTGTGGAGGAACTGGCGGAGGGGCGGCGGAATGCAGTGGGCCGTGTATAGCTGAGGTACCAAGTTTAAAGGCACTTCTCTGGTTAAACTGGACTGCCAGGCAACTCCTAAAGAAGGCCCTCTCTGTCCTTGGAAATGAAGAGATCGCAAAGTCTCTGTTTGAAGAATGGACTCAGTCGAGAATATTTTTGTGGACTTTATGGGATTTTCTGAGAGCATTTTCCCTGTTATGGGATCGCCCTGTGCAAATGCGAGGCGGACTGGTTTGTTAAAACTCCAGAGAACGCCTGGCAGTTGGCTGTGACAAAAGAGCAGTCAGTCATCCAGAATGTATGGGTTCGCCTGACAGTCCTGGAAAAAGGAAGGGGGCCATTGAACTTGATTAGAAAAACCACTCTAATATGCAAAAGCACTTCTCACCTCCATCTCAGAAGAGAAGCAGAACAATGAACCCACTGGCCTCAGCCAGCCGAAAGGGAGCCAGTTTTTCCCAACACAAAGACCGAAAGATATGTCCCAGACTTAGGGCCATTAATCCAATATGCATGGGTCCGAGGATGACTCATCACTGATTAAGCACCGGAGTGCTCAGAAGCAAATGGATTTTAAAGATTGGCGGGAAAAGATAGGGACTACTATAAAAATAGATTCTTTTCCGCCATTCTCTCTCTCTCGCTGCCCGCTCCACCAAGATCGAACTAACAAGAAGTAGCAGAGAAGCTGACGAGCGGAGCGATCGAAACCGACCGCGTGTGGGGGTAAGCACAGTCTCTCAGAAGTGAAGTTTTTGGGCTATTCCGAGGGGGGGGAGCTTCGTTTGGTTCAGCCAGGTGAAGGGGTTTATGCGACTGGGTAATTCGTTGGTAGGGGTGGAATTAGAGTCCACCATAGCAACAAGGGAATTACTGCTTGTTATAGTCCTCAGTTTTGTACTGTATGTACAGTAACATAGAAACATAGAAGATAGGAGCAGGAGTAGGCCATTCGGCCCCTCGAGCCTGCTCCGCCATTCAATGCGATCATGGCTGATCATCCAAATTCAGTACCCTGTCCCTGCCTTCTCCCCATATCCTTTGATCCCTTTAGCCTTAAGAAATATGTCCAACTCCTTCTTGAATATATTTAATGAATTGGCCTCTACTGCCTTCTGTGGTAGAGAATTCCACAGGTTCACCACTCACTGGGTGAAGAAATTCCTCCTCATCTCTGTCCTAAATGGCTTACCCCTTATCCTTAGACTGTGACCCCTGGTTCTGGACTCCCTGACCATCGGGAACATCCTTCCTGCATCTAGTCTGTCTAGTCCTGTCAGAATTTTATAATTTTCAATGAGATCCCCTCTCATTCTTCTAAACTCCAGCGAGTATAAGCCCAATCGATCCACCTTCTCCTCATACATCATTCCTGCCATCCCAGGTATCAGCCTGGTGAATCTTCGCTGCACTCCCTCCATGGCAAGAACATCCTTCCTCAGATAAGGCGACCAAAACTGCACACAATACCCAAGATGTGGTCTCACCAAGGCCCTGTACAACTGCAGCAAGACATCCTTGTTCCTGTACTCATACCCTCTCGCTACGAAGGCCAACACACCATTTGCCTTCTTAACCGCCTGCAGTACCTGCATGCTTACCTTCAGCGACTGGTGCACAAGGACACCCAGGTCTCGTTGCACTTCCCCTTCTCCCAATTTATTGCCGTTCAGATAATAATCTGCCTTCCTGTTTTTGCCACCAAAGTGGATAACCTCACATTTATCCACGTTATATTGCATCTGCCATGCTTCTGCCCAATCACCCAACCTGCCCAAATCATACTGGAGTTTCTCGGCATCCTCCTCACAGCACACACGCCCACCCAGCTTTGTGTCGTCTGCAAACTTGGAGATATTACATCTAGTTCCCTCGTCCAGATCATTAATATATATTGTGAATAGCTGGGGTCCAAGGACCGATCCCTGCGGTACCCCACTAGTCACTGCCCGCCACTCGGAAAAAGAGCCGTTTATTCCAACTCTTTGCTTTCCGTCTGCCGACCAGTTCTCTATCCAAGTCAATACCTTGCTCCCAATCCCATGTGCCTTAATTTTACACGCTAAACTCTTATGCGGGACCTTATCGAAAGCCTTTTGAAAGTCCATATACACCACATCCACTGGTTCTCCCTTATCTATTTTACCAGTTACATCCTCAAAAAATTCCAGTAGATTAGTCAAGCACGATTTACCTTTTGTAAATCCATGTTGACTTTGTCCGATCCTGTCACTGTTGTTTGTTGTTTGTAATCTGGATTTTATTCTCCACAGGGATAGTGATTTTGTTTAAGTAGTGCATGGTTTAGCCAGTGTATGTTAGACCAAATAAATACAAGTTTGATTTTTCTCCGAAGTATTCCTGTCCGTGCCTTATTCCATTTACACGCTGAATAATAATTCCCGGGTATAGAACTTTCGCAAGGTGGGGGCGATTCGAACCGTCCGTCTAGCAATTGGGCTGGGATCAAAAACCGCTTACAGAAACTACCGCCCCATCTCACACTCCTGTACCCGGGGAAACTGAAACCTCCCTTTCCTCTCCAAAGTCCTTGAACGTGTTGTCACCTCCCAAGTCCGTGCTCACCTTTCCCGGAACTCCAACCTCAAATCGGGTTCCTGCCCCTGCCACAGTACACAAACGTCCCTTCTCAAAATCACAAATGACATTCTATGAGGCTCTGGTAAACTATCCCTCCTCGTCCTTCTCGACCTGTCTGCAGCCCTTTTTTAATTAGTTTCTGGGATGTGGGCGTCGCTGGCAAGGCCAGCATTTATTGCCCGTCCCTAGTTGCCCCTTGAGAAGGTGGTGGTGAGACGCCTTCTTGAACCACTGCAGTCCGTGTGGTGAAGGTGCTCCCACAGTGCTGTCAGGGAGGGAGTTCCAGGATTTTGACCCAGCGACGATGAAGGAACGGCCGATATATTTCCAAGTCAGGATGGTGTGTGACTTGGAGGGGAACTTGGAGGTGGTGGTGTTCCCATGCGCCTGCTGCCCTTGTCCTTCTAGGTGGAAGAGGTCGCGGGTTTGGGAGGTGCTGCCGAAGAAGCCTTGGCGAGTTGCTGCAGTGCATCTTGTAGATGGTACACACTGCAGCCACGGTGCGCCGGCGGTGGAGGGAGTGAGTGTTTAAGGTGGTGGATGGGGTGCCAATCAAGCGGGCTGCTTTGTCCTGGATGGTGTCGAACTTCTTGAGTGTTGTTGGAGCTGCACTCATCCAGGCAATTGGAGAGTATTCCATCACACTCCTGACTTGTGCCTTGTAGATGGTGGAAAGGCTTTGGGGAGTCAGGAGGTGAGACACTCGCCGCAGAATACCCAGCCTCTGACCTGCTCTTATTGCCACAGTATTTATGTGACTGGTCCAGTTTGGCACAGTTCACCACTCCTTCCTCCTCCAACGCCTCTCCACCGTCGTCCAGCTGGGTGGGACTGCACTCGCCTGGTTCCATTCTTATCTCTCCAGTCGTGGCCAGATAATCACCTGCAACGGCTTCTCTTCCCGCTCCCACATCGTTACCTCTGGTGTCCCCCAAGGATCTACCCCTGGGCCCCCTCCTATTCCTCATCTACATGTTGCCCCTTGGCGACATCATCCGAAAACACAGTGTCAGTTTCCACATGTACGCTGACGACACCCAGCTCTACCTCACTAACTCTTCTCTTGACCCCTCCACTGTCTCTGAATTGTCAGACTGCTTGTCCGACATCCAGATCTGGATGAACTGCAACTTCCTTCAACTAAATATTGGGAAGACCGAAGCCATTGTTTTGGGTCCTCGCCACAAACTCCGTTCCCTAGTCACTGACTCCATCCCTCTCCCTAACGTCTGTCTGAGGCTGAACCACACTGTTCACAACCTTGCTGTCATATTTGACCCTGAGATGTGCTTCTGACCACAAATCAGCGCCATCACTAAGACCACCTACTTCCACCTCCGTAACATCGCCCGTCTCCGCCCCTGCCTCAGCTCATCCGCTGCTGAAACCCTCACCCATTGCCTTTGTTACCTCCAGACTTGACTATTCCAACGCACTCCTGGCCAGCCTCTCACATTCCACCCTACGTAAACTTGAGGTCATCCAAAACTCGGTTCCCCGTGTCCTAACCGGCACCAAGTCCCGTTCAGCCATCACCCCCTGTGCTCGCTGACCTACAATGGTTCCCGGTCAAGCAGCGCCTCGATTTCAAAATTCTCATCCTCCTGCTCAAATCCCTCCATGGCCCTCGCTCCCCTCCCTATCTCTAACTTCTTGCAGCCCCTCCAACCCTCCGAGATCTCTGCCTTCCTCCATTTCTGGCCCCTTGAGCGTCCCCCGATATCTATCGCTCCACCATTGGCGGCCGTGCCTTCAGCCGCCTGGGTCCCAAGCTCAGGAATTCCCTCCCTAAACCTCTGGGAGTGTGATCGGATCAACCACAGAAAGTGGGATCGGATGGGCACAGGTTATGGGAACTGATTCGACACAGGCTGAAGGATGTTACAGAGCAGACAAGCAGCTCTGAAAAGGGAACTAGTGGGTTTTGCGGACATAAGCTGTGACACTATTCAAGTTACCACCACGGGCTTTCTCTGTGTCTCTCTCTGTCTGTCGCTTTCCCAGTCTCTCTGTCTCTGCCTCACTCTCTCTGTCTCTGTCTCACTCTCTCTCTGTCTCACTGTCGCTCTCTGTCCCTCTCTCTCTGTCACTCTGTGTCTCTCTCTGTCTGTCGCTTTCCCACTCTCTCTGTCTCTGTCTCACTCTCTCTCTGTCTCACTGTCGCTCTCTGTCCCTCTCTCTCTGTCACTCTGTGTAACTCTCTCTGTCTGTCACTTTCCCACTCTCTCTGCCTCACTCTCTCTGTCTGTCTCTCTGTCTCCCTCTCTGTCTCACTGTCGCTCTCTGTCCCTCTCTCTCTGTCACTCTGTGTCTCTCTCTGTCTGTCGCTTTCCCAGTCTCTCTGTCTCACTCTCTCTGTCTGTCTCTCTGTCTCCCTCTCTGTCTCACTGTCTCTCTCTGTATCTCTCTCTGTCTTTCTCTCTCTGTCTCTGCCTCACTCTCTCTGTCTCTGCCTCACTCTCTCTGTCTGTCTCACTGTCTCTCTCCCTCTCTCTCTGTCTCACTCTCTGTCTCACTGTCTCCCTCTATCTCTCTGTCTCACTGTCTCTCTCTGTATCTCTCTCTGTCTTTCTCTCTCTGTCCAATTCCAATTCCAATTCCAATTAAAATGCTTTATTGGCATGAAAGTTTACAGAGAACCATATTGCCAAAGCTTACATAGCAAAAAGGTACAGTTTTCCAACATTCTGTAGGTGTCAATCGATTTGACATTTGTTGGGTACATACAATATTACTTTTAAACAATATTAATTTTAAACAGTCTTTGTACTTCATTTGGTACGTTCAATATTAATTTTAAACAGTCTTAATTTTAAACAGTCCTCAGGTTGTGACATGTTGTTACATATTTGGCCCCAAGGTATGGTCTGTCTCCTTCTCCTAGGACTAATCTCAATTTTGACAGATCATCCAATTCCTTGAAATCTGGGGTTGTTTGGCTTAGCTTGTTGAATAATATGTTTCTTGATGTGTTGAATTTTTCGCATTTTAGGAGGAAATGCATTTCTGTTTCAACCTCGCCAGCCAGACATTGATCGCATATTCTATTCTCTCTAGGCTGCCAGGATTTCTTGTATCTGCCTTTTTCAATTTCCAGTTGGTGGTCGCTTAGTCTGTACCTGGTGAGGGTCTGTCTCTGTTTTGTGTCTCTGATGGTCGTGAGGTAGTCTGCCAGTTTATATTCTCTTTTTAGGGCCCGGTAACATTCTAATCTGCTTTGGCTTTCGGTTATTTTGTTCCAATGTTCCAGGTAGGTTTCTTTGCATTTTTTAATGATTTGGTTCACTCGGATTGGTGTTTGGGCGGCTGTGTTGGTCTGGGGCTGGTCAGGGTCCGGCTGAGTACTTAGTTTCCGTAGCAGCTGACTCAGGGGACTCTTTTCTGGGTTTAGCTCTTGGGTCTGAAAGGCTTTGAAATGAAGGGTGTCTGGGGAGCTAGATTTGAGGTGATTTAGGAAGTTTAGTGCTCGTTTTTGGATGTTTATTATCAGTGGGTATCTGCCTAGTTCGGCTCTGCATGCATTTGTTGGCGTTTTCCTTTGGGTGCGAAGGATGCTTCGGCAGAATTCTGCATGTAGGGCTTCTATTGTATGTTTTTCCCATTTAGTGTAGCTTTGGTGATTTAGCGGGCCCCATACTTCACTACCGTACAGTGCAATGGGCAGGATTATGCTGTCAAATATTTTGAGCCAGATTTTGATTGGGATTTGGATGTTGTAGAATTTTCTTTTTATTGCATATAGGGCTCTTCGGGCTTTTTCTTTTAGTGCATTCACTGCTATGCTGAAGCTCCCTGATGCTGTAATAGTTAGACCAAGGTAGGTGTAGCTCATAGTGTGTCCTATAGTGATATCACTGAGGGTAAACTGGTATTTGTTTTCCTGACATCTGGGCCTTTTTTGAAAAATCATGATGTTGGTTTTCTTTAGATTTACTGTTAGAGCCCAATTTTGGCAGTATTTGTCGAGTAGGTCTAGTTGTTGCTGTAATCCCTGTTCTGTGGGAGACAGCAGAACCAGGTCGTCCGCATAGAACAGGGATTTCACTTCTCCATCTAGGAGACGGAGACCTGGTGACTCGCTTTGCTCCAGCATGTCTGCTAATTCATTTATGTATATGTTGAACAGGGTCGGGCTCAAATTGCAGCCCTGCCGGACGCCTCTTCTCTGGGTGAAGAAATCGGTGCGTTTGTCTCCAATTTTGACCTCTGTCTCTGCCTCACTCTCTCTCTGTCTGTCTCACTGTCACTCTCTCTCTCTCTCTGTCTCACTCTCTCTCTGTCTCACTGTCTCCCTCTATCTCTCTGTCTCCCTCTCTGTCTCACTGTCTCTCTCTGTATCTCTCTCTGTCTTTCTCTGTCTCTGCCTCACTCTCTCTCTCTCTGTCTCACTCTCTCTCTGTCTCACTGTCTCTCTCTCTCTCTGTCTCACTCTCTCTCTGTCTCACTGTCTCCCTCTATCTCTCTGTCTCCCTCTCTGTCTCACTGTCGCTCTCTGTCCCTCTCTCTCTGTCACTCTGTGTAACTCTCTCTGTCTGTCACTTTCCCACTCTCTCTGCCTCACTCTCTCTGTCTGTCTCATTGTCTCTCTCTGTATCTCTCTCTGCCTTTCTCTCTCTGTCTCTGCCTCACTCTCTCTGTCTCTCCCTCACTCTCTCTGTCTGTCTCACTCTCTCTCTCTCTGTCTCACTCTCTGTCTCACTGTCTCCCTCTATCTCTCTGTCTCTCTCTCTGTCTCACTGTCTCTCTCTGTATCTCTCTCTGTCTTTCTCTCTCTGTCTCTGCCTCACTCTCTCTGTCTCTCCCTCACTCTCTCTGTCTGTCTCACTCTCTCTCTCTCTGTCTCACTCTCTGTCTCACTGTCTCCCTCTATCTCTCTGTCACTCTCTCTGTCTCTCTCTGTATCTCTCTCTGTCTTTCTCTCTCTGTCTCTGCCTCACTCTCTCTGTCTCTGCCTCACTGTCTCTCTCTGTATCTCTCTCTGTCTTTCTCTGTCTCTGCCTCACTCTCTCTCTCTCTGTCTCACTCTCTCTCTGCCTCACTCTCTCTCTCTCTGTCTCACTCTCTCTCTGTCTCACTGTCTCTCTCTCTCTCTCTGTCTCACTCTCTCTCTGTCTCACTGTCTCCCTCTATCTCTCTGTCTCCCTCTCTGTCTCACTGTCTCTCTCTGTTCTCATCGAAACCTATAAAATTCTGACAGGACTAGACAGACTAGATGCAGGAAGGATGTTCCCGATGGCGGGGGAGTCCAGAACCAGGGGTCACAGTCTAAGGATAAGGGGTAAGCCATTTAGGACAGAGACGAGGAGGAATTTCTTCACCCAGAGAGTGGTGAACCTGTGGAATTCTCTACCACAGAAGGCAGTAGAGGCCAATTCATTAAATATATTCAAGAAGGAGCTGGATGTATTTCTTAAGGCTAAAGGGATCAAGGGATATGGGGAGAAGGCAGGGACAGAGTACTGAGTTTGGATGATCAGCCATGATCTCATTGAATGGCGGAGCAGGCTCGAGGGGCCGAATGGCCTACTCCTGCTCCTATCATCTATGTAACTCTCTCTATATCTCTGTCTGTCTCTCTCTCTGTCTATCTCTCTCCCTCTCTCTCTCTGTCTCTGTCTCAATAACTGAGTTTATATGGCCCCTCGATAATTGAACTGGGAAATGTAATTTAACTGTAAGTGAAATCTGCAGATGTTTATTGCTGCCCCGTGATCCGTCTTATCTTATCAGAAGGCTTTTATTCAATCGAGAAACAAACAGCCCTTTCAGATAAAAACTGGCAGTCCAACTACTTCGAACAAGATCATGTCTTCATTGAATCATAAAATCACATTCATATCCAACTAAACGCAACTCAGTGCCAGAAACTGAGAGAGCTCTCTACACCATCCCATCAAACACTCCCAGGGCAGGTGCAGCACGGGTTAGATACAGAGTAAAGCTCCCTCTACACCATCCCATCAAACACTCCCAGGGCAGGTACAGCATGGGTTAGATACAGAGTAAAGCTCCCTATACACTGTCCCATCAAACACTCCCAGGGCAGGGACAGCACGGGTCAGATGCAGAGTAAAGCTCCCTCTACACTGTCCCATCAAACACTCCCAGGGCAGGTACAGCATGGGTTAGATACAGAGTAAAGCTCCCTATACACTGTCCCATCAAACACTCCCAGGGCAGGGACAGCACGGGTCAGATGCAGAGTAAAGCTCCCTCTACACTGTCCCATCAAACACTCCCAGGGCAGGTACCGCACGGGTTAGATACAGAGTAAATCTCCCTCTACACTGTCCCATCAAACACTCCCGGGGCAGGTACAGCACGGGTTAGATACAGAGTAAAGCTCTCTCTACACAATCCCATCAAACACTTCCAGGGCAGGTACAGCACGGGTTAGATACAGAGTAATGCTCCCTCTACACTGTCCCATCAAACACTCCAAGGGCAGGGACAGCACGGGTTAGATACAGAGTAAAGCTCCCTCTACACCATCCCATCAAACACTCCTAGGGCAGGTACAGCACGGGTTAGGTCAAGAGTAAAGCTCCCTCTACACTGTCCCATCAAACACTCCCAGGGCAGGTGCAGCACGGGGTTAGATACAGAGTAAAGCTCCCTCTACACTGTCCCATCAAACACTCCCAGGGCAGGGACAGCACGGGTCAGATGCAGAGTAAAGCTCCCTCTACACTGTCCCATCAAACACTCCCTGAGCAGGTGCAGTACGGGTTAGATACAGAGTAAAGCTCCCTCTACTTTGCCCCATCAAACACTCCCAGGGCAGGTACAGCACGGGGTTAGATACAGAGTAAAGCTCCCTCTACACTGTCCCATCAAACACTCCCAGGGCAGGTACAGCACAGGTTAGATACAGAGTAAAGCTCCCTCTACACTGGCCCATCAAACACTCCTAGGGCAGGCACAGCACGGGTTAGATACAGAGTAAATCTCCCTCTACACTGTCCCATCAAACACTCCTAGGGCAGGTACAGCACGGGTTAGATACAGAGTAAAGCTCCCTCTGCCCTGAGCCATCAAACACTCCCAGGGCAGGTACAGCACGGGTTAGATACAGAGTAAAGCTCCCTCTACACTGTCCCATCAAACACTCCCAGAGCAGGTACAGCACGGGTTAGGTACAGAGTAAATCTCCCTCTACACTGTCCCATCAAACACTCCCGGGGCAGGTACAGCACGGGTTAGATACAGAGTAAAGCTCTCTCGACACAATCCCATCAAACACTTCCAGGGCAGGTACAGCACGGGTTAGATACAGAGTAAAGCTCCCTCTACACTGTCCCATCAAACACTCCCAGGGCAGGGACAGCACGGGTTAGATACAGAGTAAAGCTCCCTCTACACCATCCCATCAAACACCCCTAGGGCAGGTACAGCACGTGTTAGGTAAAGAGTAAAGCTCCCTCTACACTGTCCCATCAAACACTCCCAGGGCAGGTACAGCACGGGGTTAGATACAGAGTAAAGCTCCCTCTACACTATCCCATCAAACACTCCCAGGGCAGGGACAGCACGGGTTAGATACAGAGTAAAGCTCCCTCTACACTGTCCCATCAAACACTCCCAGGGCAGGTACAGCACGGGTTAGATACAGAGTAAAGCTCCCTCTACACTGTCCCATCAAACACTCCCAGGGCAGGTACAGCACGGGTTAGATGCAGAGTAAATTTCCCTCTACACTGTCCCATCAAACATTCCCAGGGCAGGGACAGCACGGGTTAGATACAGAGTAAAGCTCCCTCTACACTGTCCCATCAAACACTCCCAGGGCAGGTACAGCACGGGTTAGATACAGAGTAAAGCTCCCCCTACACTGTCCCATCAAACACTCCCAGGGCAGGTATAGCACAGGGTTAGATGCACAGTAAAGCTCCCTCTGCACTGTCCCATCAAACACTCCCAGGGCAGGTACAGCAAGGGTTAGATACAGAGTAAAGCTCCCTCGACACCGTCCCATCAAACACTCCCAGGGCAGGTACAGCATGGGTTAGATACAGAGTGAATCTGCCTCTACACTGTCCCATCAAACACTCCCAGGGCAGGTACAGCACAGGTTAGATACAGAGTAAAGCTCCCTCTACTTTGCCCCATCAAACACTCCCAGGATAGGTACAGCACAGGTTAGATACAGAGTAAAGCTCCCTCTACACTGTCCCATCAAACACTCCCAGAGCAGGTACAGCACGGGTTAGATACAGAGTAAAGCTCCCTCTACTTTGCCCCATCAAACACTCCCAGGGCAGGTACAGCATGGGTTAGATACAGAGTAAAGATCCCTATACACTGTCCCATCAAACACTCCCAGGGCAGGGACAGCACGGGTCAGATGCAGAGTAAAGCTCCCTCTGCACTGTCCCATCAAACACTCCCTGAGCAGGTGCAGTACGGGTTAGATACAGAGTAAAGCTCCCTGTACACTGTCCCATCAAACACTCCCAGGGCAGGTACAGCACGGGTTAGATACAGAGTAAATCTCCCTCTACACTGTCCCATCAAACACTCCCAGGGCAGGTACAGTATGGTGTTAGATACAGAGTAAAGCTCCCTCTACACTGTCCCATCAAACACTCCCAGGGCAGGTACAGCACGGGTTAGATACAGAGTAAAGCTCCCTCTACACTGTCCCATCAAACACTCCCAGGGCAGGTACAGCATGGGTTAGATACAGAATAAAGCTCCCTCTACACTGTCCCATCAAACACTCCCAGGGCAGGTACAGCACGGGGTTAGATACAGAGTAAAGCTCCCTCTACACTGTCCCATCAAACACTCCCAGGGCAGGTACAGCACGGGTTAGATACAGAGTAAAGCTCCCTCTCCACGGTACCATCAAACACTCCTAGGGCAGGTACAGCACGGGTTAGATACAGAGTAAATCTCCCTCTACACTGTCCCATCAAACACTCCTAGGGCAGGTACAGCACGGGTTAGATACAGAGTAAATCTCCCTCTACACTGTCCCATCAAACACTCCCAGGGCAGGTACAGCACGGGTTAGATACAGAGTAAAGCTCCCTCTGCCCTGAGCCATCAAACACTCCCAGGGCAGGCACAGCACGGGTTAGATACAGAGTAAAGCTCCCTCTACACTGTCCCATCAAACGCTCCCAGAGCAGGTACAGCACGGGTTAGGTACAGAGTAAAGCTCCCTCTACACTGTCCCATCAAACACTCCCAGGGCAGGTACAGCACGGGTTAGATACAGAGTAAAGCTCCCTCTACACTGTCCCATCAAACACTCCCAGGGCAGGTACAGCACGGGGTTAGATACAGAGTAAAGCTCCCTCTACACTGTCCCATCAAACACTCCCAGGGCAGGTACAGCACGGGGTTAGATACAGAGTAAAGCTCCCTCTACACTGTCCCTGTTAAGTCTGTGTGTTATATTGAGAATTAATACACAGACCACAAGAGTAAACTTTAACAGGTCTTTACTAGTTGAAGGTCAGGGCGGAACTGCCCAATAAATCATTACACAGCACTTATATACCGGTGTGGTCACCACCGGTATTACAGTATACAGCAGCCAAGATAAAGTAGTGCAACCCTTAAAATAGTTCTCTTAAAGGTGGAACGGTTACATGCACTACAATCTTCCCTTTTTAGGTTAACAGTATATATTCCCCATTAAACTTAACATCATAACATATATACACAACTTCATGTAAAAACAGTTCACAGATTCAGTCTCTCTGGAGGCTTTCTGACTCGGTCCGGATAACGCCTCGGTGGTGTAGTAGTTTTCGGTGGTGTAGTAGTTTTCGGTGGTGTAGTAGGTTCTTTTGGCAAGGTCGATTCGGCTTGAATGCCAGTGTCGGGTTCATCTGGTTCCAGTATCACCGGATCGGAGGTAGATACTATGGGTATCTCTGTTTCATCATTAGGCGTATAGAGTTGTGGTGTAGGTTGTCCCTTTTCGGATGACGCTATGATCTGGTCAGCATGGCACTTTATTATGCTTTCACCAATGTCCACGGTATACATCAGCGGTCCTAGTCGTGTGCAAATAGTTCCAGGCTGCCATTTCTCGGTACGGTAGTCCCGGGCCAAAACTTGTTGACCCATCTGGAAGGTTCTAGTTGGCCTTTCATTCATGCCTTGAATTGTCCCTTCTGATGTTTGGCTTGATCAAATCCAGCCGGCATCTTAGTCTTCTATTGAAAAACATCATGGCGGGGGTTTGGTTTGTAACCACATGTGTTGCATTCCTGTATGCAAACAAGAAGTTATCTACCTTATGTTGTAGATTTATGTCTTCATTACCCATGGCCTTTATGGCCTTCTTGAAGGTCTGGACAAACCTTTCAGCTAATCCATTGGTGGCGGGATGGTATGGGGCGGACGTGTAGTGCTTAACCCCATTGTTTTTTAAGAACTTCCTGAATTCTTCGGACACAAATTGCGGTCCATTATCAGAACAGATCTGTTCCGGCAGGCCATTCCTGGCAAATATGGTCCTTAATACTGTGATGGTTTTTTCCGTGGTGGTGGAGGACATCTTTATTACCTCCGGCCACTTGGAGTGTGCATCCACCGCGATTAAGAACATTGAGTCCATAAATGGACCAGCAAAGTCGATATGTACCCTTTGCCATGGAGATGAGGGCCACTCCCATGGATGCAGAGGAGCTTGTGGTGGGGCGTTTTGGACCTTCTGGCACCCTAGACAGCTCTTGGTCATTTCTTCGATGTCTCCATCGATACCTGGCCACCACACAAACGCTCTGGCTAGGTTCTTCATTTTCACTCCACCCAGATGCCCCTCGTGAAGCTCCTTTAGCACTTTATGCTGGAGTTTGGGTGGAATCACCACTCTGGATCCACACATCAAAGTTCCTCGGCACACTGACAGCTGTTCTCTTCTTTGCGAAAATGCTGGCAACAGTGGTTCGCCATGTGCTGGCCAGCCATTCACCGTTAAATCGTAGACTCGTGAGAGAGTCGGGTCATTTCTTGTTTCCTTTTTGATCGTAGAATTTGTTACTGGTAGACATTCCACTATGGTCGAGTGGAACATCTCCACTGGGTCCACTGTAGGCGCCTCTTCTACCGTTGGCAACGGTAGGCGCGACAAACTGTCAGCATTCCCATGCTGTTTTGATCCTTTGTATTCTATGTCATATTGGTGTGCCCCTAGGAAAAGGGACCACCTCTGTAGCCTTTGCGCTGTCATAATGGAAACGCCATTTTTAGGGTTGAATATGGATACCAACGGCTGGTGGTCTGTCAGCAGTGTAAACTTCTGGCCCTGCAGGTAATGATTAAACTTCTTTACTCCCCACACCAGGCTGAGAGCCTCCCTATCTATCTGAGCATAGTTGCGCTCAGCAGAGGTCAATGATCTGGATGCAAATGCGACTGGCCTTTCCGAGCCATTTGGCAACTTGTGTGAGAGTACTGCTCCAATACCATAAGGAGAAGCATCACAAGCTAAACGAATAGGTAGCGTTGGGTTGAAGTGAGCCAACACTTCCTCTGAGGTGATCAATGTCTTGCTTTTGCGAAAGGCCTTCTTACAGTCCTCGCTCCACTTCCATGGTACTTCTTTCTGTAAAAGAGCATTCAGCGGGTGCAGCACCATGGATAGATTTGGCAGAAACTTATGGTAATAGTTAATCAACCCTAGGAACGATCTCAACTGGGATACATTTTCCGGAGCGGGAGCCTTAACAACAGCTTCGATCTTGTCAGGTGACTTGTGCAGCCCCTCCTGGTCAATGACATGACCACAGTACGAGATCCGTTTCTGAAAGAACTCACATTTCTGGCGATTAACTCGAAGGCCATATTCCTTCAACCTGGTGAGCACCAGTTTCAAATTTGCAAGGTGTTCCTCATCGTCATCTCCTGTAATCAGGATATCGTCCAAGTAACATTGAGTGCTTGGAATTCCCTGTAATACCTGCTCCATGGCCCTCTGCCAAATTGCTGGAGCCGAAGCCACTCCAAAAACCAGTCTATTATATCGATACAAGCCTCTGTGCGTGTTGATTGTGAGATACTGGCGCGACTCTTCCTCAACTTCCATCTGTAAGCACGCTTGCGCCAGGTCTATCTTGGTGAAGCATTTCCCGCCAGACAATGAAGCAAAGATATCCTCAATCCGCGGAAGCGGATATTGCACTGTGTGAAGCACCGGATTAACTGTGATCTTGAAGTCTCCACAGATGCGGACCTTCCCCGGTTCCCCTGGCTTGTTACTCGATGAACGCTTCATGACGGGAACAATGGGCGTGGCCCACTCACTCCAGTCCACCTTAGACAGTACTCCTGAACGTTCCAGCCCTTCCAGCTCAGCTTCCACAGCAGGTCGTATCGCATAAGGTACCGGTCTGGCTTTGAAAAATTTTGGGTTTGCATGTTCTGCAATCTTGATTTTTGCCTTAATTCCTCTCAGTGTTCCCAGTCCCTGTTGGAACACCTCTTTAACCTCATCCAATATTCTGGACAATCGTTCAGGTTTGACATCTTTTTTCCCGGAATCTACCGTTATTGCTTTTAGGGAGTGCCAGTCCATATTTATTTTCCTGATCCACTCCCGTCCCAGAAGTGGTGGACCTCCCTCAGGTAGTACATATAAGTCCATTCCTTGGTGTTCTTTGCCCTTGTGTATCACCTTGACTTTTATCTTTCCGATGGGGTATACTTTTTGCCCCGTGTATGTCTGCAATACTATCTCCGTATCCCGTAGGGGAATATGTTTGAATAACTTTTTGTAATCTTGCTTATTCATGACCGTCAACGCCGATCCGGTGTCCAATTCCATCTTCACTTGGACTCCTGCTATCTGCAGTGTGACCCAGATAGTTTGTCGGTCAGCTTCCTTACTCACGTTGTGAATTCTCAGACTACCCAGTTCCTTGCTGTTGGAGTCTGAATCCGAATTCTGTTCATCCGAACTCTTCTCAGCCACCTTATGTACCTTTCTGCACTTTTCCTGTGGTGACTTTTTGTTGCTGGTCTTCTTTCCTGACCGGCATACTTTAGCTATGTGACCAAGCTTGCTACATTTTCTACATTCCTGGTTTTTAAACCAGCATTGGTTCTGATCGTGTGTTGTCTTTCCACAACGATAACATTTCGTTGTACCCAAAGCCATTTGATCTACGCTGAGTACTGCTGCCTTCAGCTGCATTTCCGCAGTGCCTCTCGCTGCGGCTTCGTGCGATGCTGCAATAGTGACAGCCTTATCAAGTGTAAGATCATTCTCCTCAAGTAGCCGCTTTTGTGTTCCTTCTTTCGACAACCCACACACGAATTTGTCTCTCAGTGCCTCTGTCAGGCTTTCCCCAAACTGACAGTATTTCGCTAACTTACGCAGTTCAATTAAATACTCCGCGTTGCTTTCCTCTTTCAGTTGCGTTCTCGCATAAAATTTAAATTGTTCCGCTAACATCAGCGGTGTGGGGTTCAAATGATTTTTCAGAACAGCAACAATTTTAGCGAAAGTCTGATCCGCCGGTTTAGCTGGTGATAGAAGATGCTTCAATAGCCCGTATGTCTTCGCACCCATTGAGTTTAGTAAGGTTAGTGCTTTATCTTCATCTGATATTTTATTTGCCTTACAATATATCTCTATGCGTTCTACATACGTGGCCCAATCTTCAACATCGGGATCGAAATCGTTGATGTTACCATGCTTAGGCATCCTTCTTGAGAAACAAAAAGAAATTGTTTCCTTTTATTTTTTTTCCCAAAATGGCGGTTTCCCACGCTTGTCTTCTTCTCCCGCCTATGAAAATGGCGGCTTCCCGCGTTTGCCTTTCTCCCCCGCTGGCTGTAATGGCGATTGCCGTATTGCTGTGTTCACCCTCCCCAGCGGTTTCCAAATCGTGCCTCCCAGCCCCTCTTGCAGTCCGGTCCTTTCCCCCCGGCTGCGGCTGAGTTCTCCGCGGTTTTTTTAATTTTTATTATTTTCTCCCGCGCCTTACGCTGACCCGGTCGCTGCGCCTCGCGGCCTCGGTAGCTGCCTGGCCTTTCTCACTGGTCGCGGTCGAGCTCCCTCTCGACGCTGTTGCGTCTCCCAGCCCGCTTGCAGCCCGGTCTTTTACACCGGCTGCGTTTGCATTCACCGCGGCTCCCGTGCGTCTCAGCGCCTCTGGCCCCGACTTTTCACCGCGGCTCCTGTGCCTACACTGCCCCAGTCTCAGCACCTCTGGCCCCGACTTCTGTCCGGCTCTTTTCCCCGGCCGTGGGCGAGTTCTCCGCCCTTATATCCTCCGTTTTTCCCTCCCCTACTTCACGCCAACATGGCCGACTTGCTGCCCGTGGCTGATCGGCTTACCCACCACCGTGATAGAAGGGATGATCACTGCCTGTTGCTGATGGAAGGCTTCGTGTCAGAAGTCTTCCTTTGCTCTTCAGACCCGAGTCTTTTCACAGCAGAATGATGAGGGCGGATGCCTCCTCTCGACGCCCATTAAACTGCCTTGGATGTATCTCTGCCGCAGGGTAAGATCGTACTCGTCGCCACTGTTAAGTCTGTGTGTTATAATGAGAATTAATACACAGACCACAAGAGTAAACTTTAACAGGTCTTTACAAGTTGAAGGTCAGGGCGGAACTGCCCAATAAATCATTACACAGCACTTATATACCGGTGTGGTCACCACCGGTATTACAGTATACAGCAGCCAAGATAAAGTAGTGCATCTCTTAAAATAGTTCTCTTAAAGGTGGAACGGTTACATACACTACAGTCCCCATCAAACATTCCCAGGGCAGGTACAGCACGGGTTAGATACAGAGTAAAGCTCCCTCTACACTGTACCATCAAACACTTCTAGAGCAGGTACAGCATGGGTTAGATACGGAGTGAAGCTCCCTCTACACTGTCCCATCAAACGCTCCCAGGGCAGGTACAGCATGGGTTAGATACGGAGTGAAGCTCCCGCTACACTGACCCATCAAACACACCCAGGGTAGGTACAGCACGGGTTAGATACAGAGTAAAGCTCCCTCTACACTGTCCCATCAAACACTCCCAGGGCAGGTACAGCACGGGTTAGATACGGAGTGAAGCTCCCTCTACACTGTCCCATCAAACACTCCCAGGGCAGGTACAGCATGGGTTAGATATAGAGTAAATCTCCCTCTACACTGACCCATCAAACACTCGCAGGGTAGGTACAGCACGGGTTAGATACAGAGTAAAGCTCCCTCTACACGGTACCATCAAACACTCCCAGGGCAGGTACAGCACGGGTTAGATACAGAGTAAAGCTCCCTCTACACGGTACCATCAAACACTCCCAGGGCAGGTACAGCACGGGTTAGATACAGAGTAAAGCTCCCTCTACACTGTCCCATCAAACACTCGCAGGGCAGGTACAGCACGGGTTAGATACAGAGTAAAGCTCCCTCTACACTGCCCCATCAAACACTCCCAGGGCAGGTACAGCACAGGTTAGATACAGAGTAAAGTTCCCTCTACACTGTCCCATCAAACACTCCTAGGGCAGGTACAGCACGGGTTAGATACAGAGTAAAGCTCCCTCTACACTGTCCCATCAAACACTCCCAGGGCAGGTACAGCACGGATTAGATACAGAGTAAAGCTCCCTCTACACTGTCCCATCAAACACTCCCAGGGCAGGTACAGCACGGGTTAGATACAGAGTACAGCTCCCTCTACACTGTCCCATCAAACACTCCCAGGGCAGGTACAGCATGGGTTAGATACACATTAAAGCTCCCTCTACACTGTCCCATCAAACACTCCCAGGGCAGGTACAGCATCGGTTAGATACAGAGTGAATCTGCCTCTACACTGTCCCATCACACACTCCCAGGATAGGTACAGCACAGGTTAGATACAGAGTAAAGCTCCCTCTACACTGTCCCATCAAACACTCCCAGGGCAGGTACAGCACAGGTTAGATACAGAGTACAGCTCCCTCTACACTGTCCCATCAAACACTCCCAGGGCAGGTACAGCATGGGTTAGATACACATTAAAGCTCCCTCTACACTGTCCCATCAAACACTCCCAGGGCAGGTACAGCATCGGTTAGATACAGAGTGAATCTGCCTCTACACTGTCCCATCACACACTCCCAGGATAGGTACAGCACAGGTTAGATACAGAGTAAAGCTCCCTCTACACTGTCCCATCAAACACTCCCAGAGCAGGTACAGCACGGGTTAGATACAGACTAAAGCTCCCTCTACTTTGCCCCATCAAACACTCCCAGGGCAGGTATAGCACGGGTTAGATACAGAGTAAAGCTCCCTCTACACTGTCCCATCAAACACTCCCAGGGCAGGTACAGCACGGGGTTAGATACAGAGTAAAGCTCCCTCTACACTGTCCCATCAAACACTCCCAGAGCAGGTACAGCACGGGTTAGATACAGAGTAAAGCTCCCTCTACACTGTCCCATCAAACACTCCCAGAGCAGGTACAGCACGGGGTTAGATACAGAGTAAAGCTCCCTCTACACTGTCCCATCAAACACTCCCAGAGCAGGTACAGCACGGGTTAGATACAGAGTAAAGCTCCCTCTGCCCTGAGCCATCAAACACTCCCAGGGCAGGTACAGCACGGGTTCGATACAGAGTAAAGCTCCCTCTGCACTGTCCCATCAAACACTCCGAGGGCAGGCACAGCACGGGTTAGATACAGAGTAAATCTCCCTCTACACTGTCCCATCAAACACTCCTAGGGCAGGTACAGCACGGGTTAGATACAGAGTAAAGCTCCCTCTACACTGTCCCATCAAGCACTCCCAGGGCAGGTACAGCACGGGTTAGATACAGAATAAAGCTCACTCTACACTGACCCCATCAAACACTCCCAGGGCAGGTACAGCACGGGTTAGATACAGAGTAAAGCTCCCTCTACACTGTCCCATCAAGCACTCCCAGGGCAGGTACAACATCGGTTAGATACAGAGTAAAGCTCCCTCTACACTGTACCATCAAACACTCCCAGGGCAGGTACAGCACGGGTTAGATACGGAGTAAAGCTCCCTCTACACTGTCCCATCAAACACTCCCAGGGCAGGCACAGCACCGGTTAGGGACAGAGTAAAGCTCCATCTACACTGTCCCATCAAACACTCGCAGGGCAAGTACAGCACGGGTTAGGTACAGAGTAAAGCTGCCTCTACACTGTCCCATGAAACACTCCCAGGGCAGGCACAGCACGGGTTAGGTACAGAGTAAAGCTCCCTCTACACTGTCCCATCAAACACTCCCAGGGCAGGTACAGCACGGGTTAGATACAGAGTAAAGCTCCCTCTACACTGTCCCATCAAACACTCCCAGGGCAGGTACAGCACGGGTTAGGTACAGAGTAAAGCTCCCTCTACACTCTCCCATCAAACAGTCCCAGGGCAGGTACAGCACGGGGTTAGATACAGAGTAAAGCTCCCTCTACACTGTACCATCAAACACTTCCAGAGCAGGTACAGCATGGGTTAGATACAGAGTAAAGCTCCCTCTACACTGTCCCATCAAACACTCCCAGGGCAGGTACAGCACGGGTTAGATACAGAGTAAAGCTCCCTCTACACTGTCCCATCAAACACCCCCAGGGCAGGTACAGCACGGGTTAGATACAGAGTAAAGCTCCCTCTAAACGGTACCATCAAACACTCCCAGGGCAGGTACAGCACGGGGTTAGATACAGAGTAAAACTCCCTCTACACTGTCCCATCAAACACTCCCAGGGCAGGTACAGCACGGGTTAGATACAGAGTAAAGCTCCCTCTACAATGTCCCATCAAACACTCCCAGGGCAGGTACAGCATGGGTTAGATACAGAGTAAAGCTCCCTCTTCACTGTCCCATCAAACACTCCCAGGGCAGGTACAGCATGGGTTAGATACAGAGTAAAGCTCCCTCTACACTGTCCCATCAAACACTCCCAGGGCAGGTACAGCATGGGTTAGATACAGAGTAAAGCTCCCTCTACACTGTCCCATCAAACCCTGAAAAATGGAATTTAACCCTGAAAAGTGCGAGGTGATGCATTTTGGACGGACAAATAAGGCAAGGGAATACACAATGAGTGGTAGGACCCTAGGAAGTACAGAGGGTCAGAGGGACCTTGGTGTACATGTACATAGATCCCTGAAGGCAGCGGAGCAGGTAGATAAGGTGGTTAAAAAGGCATATGGGATACTTGCCTTCATTAGCCGAGGCATAGAATATAAGAGCAGGGAGGTTATGATGGAGCTGTACAAAACGCTGGTGAGGCCACAGCTGGAGTACTGTGTCCAGTTCTGGTCGCCTCACTGTAGGAAGGATGTGATTGCTTTGGAGAGGGTGCAGAGAAGATTCACCAGGATGTTACCTGGGATGGAGCGCCTCAGCTATGAAGAGAGGCTGGACAGGCTGGAGTTGTTTTCCTTGGAGCAGAGAAGGCTGAGGGGGGACCTGATTGAGGTGTACAAAATAATGAGGGGCATAGATAGGGTAGATAAAGAGGAACTTTTCCCCTTAGTGGGGGGGTCAATAACAAGGGGGCATAGATTCAGGGTAAGGGGCAGGAGATTTAGAGGGGATTTGAGGAGGAACTTTTTCACCCAGAGGGTGGTTGGAATGTGGAACTCAATGCTTGAAAGGGTGGTAGAGGCAGGAACCCTCACAACATTCAAGAAGCATTTGGATGAGCACTTGAAATGCCATTGCATACAAGGCTATGGACCAAATGCTGGAAAATGGGATTAGACTGGACAGGGATTGATGGGCGGCGCAGACACGATGGGCCGAAGGGCCTCTTTCTGTGCTGTAAAACTCTATGACTCTATGACTCTATGACTCCCAGGGCAGGTACAGCACAGGTTAGATACAGAGTAAAGCTCCTTCTACACTGTCCCATCAAACACTCCCAGGGCAGGTACAGCATGGGTTAGATACAGAGTAAAGCTCCCTCTACACTGTCCCATCAAACACTCCCAGGGCAGGTACAGCACAGGTTAGATACAGAGTAAAGCTCCCTCTACAATGTCCCATCAAACACTCCCAGGGCAGGTACAGCACGGGTTAGATACAGAGTAAAGCTCCCTCTACATTGTCCCATCAAACACTCCCAGGGCAGGTACAGCATGGGTTAGATACAGAGTAAAGCTCCCTCTACACTGTCCCATCAAACACTCCCAGGGCAGGTACAGCATGGGTTAGATACAGAGTAAAGCTCCCTCTACACTGTCCCATCAAACACTCCCAGGGCAGGTACAGCACGGGTTAGGTGCAGAGTAAAGCTCCCTCTACACTGTCCCATCAAACACTCCCAGGGCAGGTACAGCACGGGTTAGATACAGAGTAAAGCTCCCTCTACACTGTCCCATCAAACACTCCCAGGGCAGGTACAGCACGGGTTAGATACAGAGTAAAGCTCCATCTGCACTGTCCCATCAAACACTCCCAGGGCAGGTACAGCACAGGTTAGATACAGAGTAAAGCTCCCTCTGCACTGTCCCATCAAACACTCCCAGGGCAGGTACAGCATGGGTTAGATACAGAGTAAAGCTCCCTCTACACTGTCCCATCAAACACTCCCAGGGCAGGTACAGCATGGGTTAGATACAGAGTAAAGCTCCCTCTACACTGTCCCATCAAACACTCCCAGGGCAGGTACAGCACGGGTTAGATACAGAGTAAAGCACCCTCTACACTGTCCCATCAAACACTCCCAGGGCAGGTACAGCACAGGTTACATACAGAGTAAAGCTCCCTCTACACTGTCCCATCAAACACTCCCAGGGCAGGTACAGTACAGGTTAGATACAGAGTAAAGCTCCCTCTACAATGCCCCATCAAATACTCCCAGGGCAGGTACAGCACGGGTTAGATACAGGGTAAAGCCCCCTCTGCACTGCCCCATCAAACACTCCCAGGGCAGGTGCAGCACGGGGTTAGACACAGAGTAAAGCTCCCTCTACACTGCCCCATCAAACACTCCCAGGGCAGGTACAGCACAGGTTAGATACAGAGTAAAGCTCCCTCTACACTGTCCCATCAAACACTCCCAGGGCAGGTACAGCACGGGTTACATACAGAGTAAAGCTCCCTCTACACTGTCCCATCAAACACTCCCAGGGCAGGTACAGCACGGGTTAGATACAGAGTAAAGCTCCCTCTACACTGTCCCATCAGCACTCCCAGGGCAGGTACAGCATGGGTTAGATATAGAGTAAAGCTCCCTCTACACCGTCCCATCAAACACTCCCAGGGCAGGTACAGCACGGGTTAGATACAGAGTAAAGCACCCTCTACACTGTCCCATCAAACACTCCCAGGGCAGGTACAGCACAGGTTAGATACAGAGTAAAGCTCCCTCTACACTGTCCCATCAAACACTCCCAGGGCAGGTACAGCACGGGTTAGATACAGAGTAAAGCTCCCTCTACACTGTCCCATCAAACACTCCCAGGGCAGGTACAGCACGGGTTAGATACAGAGTAAAGCTCCCTCTACACTGTCGCATCAGCACTCCCAAGGCAGGTACAGCATGGGTGAGATATAGAGTAAAGCTCCCTCTACACCGTCCCATCAAACACTCCCAGGGCAGGTACAGCACGGGTTAGATACAGAGTAAAGCACCCTCTACACTGTCCCATCAAACACTCCCAGGGCAGGTACAGCACAGGTTAGATACAGAGTAAAGCTCCCTCTACACTGTCCCATCAAACACTCCCAGGGCAGGTACAGCACAGGTTAGATAGAGAGTAAAGCTCCCTCTACAATGCCCCATCAAACACTCCCAGGGCAGGTACAGCACGGGTTAGATACAGAGTAAAGCACCCTCTGCACTGCCCCATCCAACACTCCCAGGGCAGGTACAGCACAGGTTAGATACAGAGTAAAGCTCCCTCTACACTGTCCCATCAAACAGTCCCAGGGCAGGTACAGCACAGGTTAGATACAGAGTAAGGCTCCCTCTACACTGTCCCATCAAACACTCCCAGGGCAGGTACAGCACGGGTTAGATACAGAGTAAAGCTCCCTCTACACTGTCCCATCAAACACTCCCAGGGCAGGTACAGCACAGGTTAGATACAGAGTAAAGCTCCCTCTACACTGTCCCATCAAACACTCCCAGGGCAGGTACAGCACAGGTTAGATACAGAGTAAAGCTCCTTCTACACTGTCCCATCAAACACTCCCAGGGCAGGTACAGCACGGGGTAGATACAGAGTAAAGCTCCCTATACACTGTCCCATCAAACACTCCCAGGGCAGGTACAGCACAGGTTAGTTACAGAGTAAAGCTCCATCTACACTGTCCCATCCAACACTCCCAGGGCAGGTACAGCACGGGTTAGATACAGAGTACAGCTCCCTCTACACTGTCCCATCAAACACTCCCAGGGCAGGTACAGCATGGGTTAGATACACATTAAAGCTCCCTCTACACTGTCCCATCAAACACTCCCAGGGCAGGTACAGCATCGGTTAGATACAGAGTGAATCTGCCTCTACACTGTCCCATCACACACTCCCAGGATAGGTACAGCACAGGTTAGATACAGAGTAAAGCTCCCTCGACACTGTCCCATCAAACACTCCCAGGGCAGGTACAGCACAGGTTAGATACAGAGTAAAGCTCCCTCTACACTGTCCCATCAAACACTCCCAGAGCAGGTACAGCACGGGTTAGATACAGACTAAAGCTCCCTCTACTTTGCCCCATCAAACACTCCCAGGGCAGGTATAGCACGGGTTAGATACAGAGTAAAGCTCCCTCTACACTGTCCCATCAAACACTC
The DNA here is from genome assembly GCF_052327205.1 of Somniosus microcephalus. Lineage (NCBI taxonomy): Eukaryota > Metazoa > Chordata > Chondrichthyes > Squaliformes > Somniosidae > Somniosus > Somniosus microcephalus. The sequence goes on along the minus strand of NC_140990.1, from coordinate 5,104,875 downwards.
CCAGGGCAGGTACAGCACGGGGTTAGATACAGAGTAAAGCTCCCTCTACACTGTCCCATCAAACACTCCCAGAGCAGGTACAGCACGGGTTAGATACAGAGTAAAGCTCCCTCTGCCCTGAGCCATCAAACACTCCCAGGGCAGGTACAGCACGGGTTCGATACAGAGTAAAGCTCCCTCTACACTGTCCCATCAAACACTCCGAGGGCAGGCACAGCACGGGTTAGATACAGAGTAAATCTCCCTCTACACTGTCCCATCAAACACTCCTAGGGCAGGTACAGCACGGGTTAGATGCAGAGTAAAGCTCCCTCTACACTGTCCCATCAAGCACTCCCAGGGCAGGTACAGCACGGGTTAGATACAGAATAAAGCTCCCTCTACACTGACCCCATCAAACACTCCCAGGGCAGGTACAGCACGGGTTAGATACAGAGTAAAGCTCCCTCTACACTGTCCCATCAAGCACTCCCAGGGCAGGTACAACATCGGTTAGATACAGAGTAAAGCTCCCTCTACACTGTACCATCAAACACTCCCAGGGCAGGTACAGCACGGGTTAGATACGGAGTAAAGCTCCCTCTACACTGTCCCATCAAACACTCCCAGGGCAGGCACAGCACCGGTTAGGGACAGAGTAAAGCTCCATCTACACTGTCCCATCAAACACTCGCAGGGCAAGTACAGCACGGGTTAGGTACAGAGTAAAGCTGCCTCTACACTGTCCCATGAAACACTCCCAGGGCAGGCACAGCACGGGTTAGGTACAGAGTAAAGCTCCCTCTGCACTGTCCCATCAAACACTCCCAGGGCAGGTACAGCACGGGTTAGGTACAGAGTAAAGCTCCCTCTACACTCTCCCATCAAACAGTCCCAGGGCAGGTACAGCACGGGGTTAGATACAGAGTAAAGCTCCCTCTACACTGTACCATCAAACACTTCCAGAGCAGGTACAGCATGGGTTAGATACAGAGTAAAGCTCCCTCTACACTGTCCCATCAAACACTCCCAGGGCAGGTACAGCACGGGTTAGATACAGAGTAAAGCTCCCTCTACACTGTCCCATCAAACACTCCCAGGGCAGGTACAGCACGGGTTAGATACAGAGTAAAGCTCCCTCTGCACTGTCCCATCAAACACTCCCAGGGCAGGTACAGCACAGGTTAGATACAGAGTAAAGCTCCCTCTACACTGTCCCATCAAACACTCCCAGGGCAGGTACAGCATGGGTTAGATACAGAGTAAAGCTCCCTCTACACTGTCCCATCAAACACTCCCAGGGCAGGTACAGCATGGGTTAGATACAGAGTAAAGCTCCCTCTACACTGTCCCATCAAACACTCCCAGGGCAGGTACAGCACGGGTTAGATACAGAGTAAAGCACCCTCTACACTGTCCCATCAAACACTCCCAGGGCAGGTACAGCACAGGTTACATACAGAGTAAAGCTCCCTCTACACTGTCCCATCAAACACTCCCAGGGCAGGTACAGTACAGGTTAGATACAGAGTAAAGCTCCCTCTACAATGCCCCATCAAATACTCCCAGGGCAGGTACAGCACGGGTTAGATACAGGGTAAAGCCCCCTCTACACTGCCCCATCAAACACTCCCAGGGCAGGTGCAGCACGGGGTTAGACACAGAGTAAAGCTCCCTCTACACTGCCCCATCAAACACTCCCAGGGCAGGTACAGCACAGGTTAGATACAGAGTAAAGCTCCCTCTACACTGTCCCATCAAACACTCCCAGGGCAGGTACAGCACGGGTTACATACAGAGTAAAGCTCCCTCTACACTGTCCCATCAAACACTCCCAGGGCAGGTACAGCACGGGTTAGATACAGAGTAAAGCTCCCTCTACACTGTCGCATCAGCACTCCCAGGGCAGGTACAGCATGGGTTAGATATAGAGTAAAGCTCCCTCTACACCGTCCCATCAAACACTCCCAGGGCAGGTACAGCACGGGTTAGATACAGAGTAAAGCACCCTCTACACTGTCCCATCAAACACTCCCAGGGCAGGTACAGCACAGGTTAGATACAGAGTAAAGCTCCCTCTACACTGTCCCATCAAACACTCCCAGGGCAGGTACAGCACGGGTTAGATACAGAGTAAAGCTCCCTCTACACTGTCCCATCAAACACTCCCAGGGCAGGTACAGCACGGGTTAGATACAGAGTAAAGCTCCCTCTACACTGTCACATCAGCACTCCCAAGGCAGGTACAGCATGGGTGAGATATAGAGTAAAGCTCCCTCTACACCGTCCCATCAAACACTCCCAGGGCAGGTACAGCACGGGTTAGATACAGAGTAAAGCACCCTCTACACTGTCCCATCAAACACTCCCAGGGCAGGTACAGCACAGGTTAGATACAGAGTAAAGCTCCCTCTACACTGTCCCATCAAACACTCCCAGGGCAGGTACAGCACAGGTTAGATAGAGAGTAAAGCTCCCTCTACAATGCCCCATCAAACACTCCCAGGGCAGGTACAGCACGGGTTAGATACAGAGTAAAGCACCCTCTGCACTGCCCCATCCAACACTCCCAGGGCAGGTACAGCACAGGTTAGATACAGAGTAAAGCTCCCTCTACACTGTCCCATCAAACAGTCCCAGGGCAGGTACAGCACAGGTTAGATACAGAGTAAGGCTCCCTCTACACTGTCCCATCAAACACTCCCAGGGCAGGTACAGCACGGGTTAGATACAGAGTAAAGCTCCCTCTACACTGTCCCATCAAACACTCCCAGGGCAGGTACAGCACAGGTTAGATACAGAGTAAAGCTCCCTCTACACTGTCCCATCAAACACTCCCAGGGCAGGTACAGCACAGGTTAGATACAGAGTAAAGCTCCTTCTACACTGTCCCATCAAACACTCCCAGGGCAGGTACAGCACGGGGTAGATACAGAGTAAAGCTCCCTATACACTGTCCCATCAAACACTCCCAGGGCAGGTACAGCACAGGTTAGTTACAGAGTAAAGCTCCATCTACACTGTCCCATCCAACACTCCCAGGGCAGGTACAGCACGGGTTAGATACAGAGTACAGCTCCCTCTACACTGTCCCATCAAACACTCCCAGGGCAGGTACAGCATGGGTTAGATACACATTAAAGCTCCCTCTACACTGTCCCATCAAACACTCCCAGGGCAGGTACAGCATCGGTTAGATACAGAGTGAATCTGCCTCTACACTGTCCCATCACACACTCCCAGGATAGGTACAGCACAGGTTAGATACAGAGTAAAGCTCCCTCGACACTGTCCCATCAAACACTCCCAGGGCAGGTACAGCACAGGTTAGATACAGAGTAAAGCTCCCTCTACACTGTCCCATCAAACACTCCCAGAGCAGGTACAGCACGGGTTAGATACAGACTAAAGCTCCCTCTACTTTGCCCCATCAAACACTCCCAGGGCAGGTATAGCACGGGTTAGATACAGAGTAAAGCTCCCTCTACACTGTCCCATCAAACACTCCCAGGGCAGGTACAGCACGGGGTTAGATACAGAGTAAAGCTCCCTCTACACTGTCCCATCAAACACTCCCAGAGCAGGTACAGCACGGGTTAGATACAGAGTAAAGCTCCCTCTGCCCTGAGCCATCAAACACTCCCAGGGCAGGTACAGCACGGGTTCGATACAGAGTAAAGCTCCCTCTACACTGTCCCATCAAACACTCCGAGGGCAGGCACAGCACGGGTTAGATACAGAGTAAATCTCCCTCTACACTGTCCCATCAAACACTCCTAGGGCAGGTACAGCACGGGTTAGATGCAGAGTAAAGCTCCCTCTACACTGTCCCATCAAGCACTCCCAGGGCAGGTACAGCACGGGTTAGATACAGAATAAAGCTCCCTCTACACTGACCCCATCAAACACTCCCAGGGCAGGTACAGCACGGGTTAGATACAGAGTAAAGCTCCCTCTACACTGTCCCATCAAGCACTCCCAGGGCAGGTACAACATCGGTTAGATACAGAGTAAAGCTCCCTCTACACTGTACCATCAAACACTCCCAGGGCAGGTACAGCACGGGTTAGATACGGAGTAAAGCTCCCTCTACACTGTCCCATCAAACACTCCCAGGGCAGGCACAGCACCGGTTAGGGACAGAGTAAAGCTCCATCTACACTGTCCCATCAAACACTCGCAGGGCAAGTACAGCACGGGTTAGGTACAGAGTAAAGCTGCCTCTACACTGTCCCATGAAACACTCCCAGGGCAGGCACAGCACGGGTTAGGTACAGAGTAAAGCTCCCTCTGCACTGTCCCATCAAACACTCCCAGGGCAGGTACAGCACGGGTTAGGTACAGAGTAAAGCTCCCTCTACACTCTCCCATCAAACAGTCCCAGGGCAGGTACAGCACGGGGTTAGATACAGAGTAAAGCTCCCTCTACACTGTACCATCAAACACTTCCAGAGCAGGTACAGCATGGGTTAGATACAGAGTAAAGCTCCCTCTACACTGTCCCATCAAACACTCCCAGGGCAGGTACAGCACGGGTTAGATACAGAGTAAAGCTCCCTCTACACTGTCCCATCAAACACTCCCAGGGCAGGTACAGCACGGGTTAGATACAGAGTAAAGCTCCCTCTGAACGGTACCATCAAACACTCCCAGGGCAGGTACAGCACGGGGTTAGATACAGAGTAAAACTCCCTCTACACTGTCCCATCAAACACTCCCAGGGCAGGTACAGCACGGGTTAGATACAGAGTAAAGCTCCCTCTACAATGTCCCATCAAACACTCCCAGGGCAGGTACAGCACGGGTTAGATACAGAGTAAAGCTCCCTCTTCACTGTCCCATCAAACACTCCCAGGGCAGGTACAGCATGGGTTAGATACAGAGTAAAGCTCCCTCTACACTGTCCCATCAAACACTCCCAGGGCAGGTACAGCATGGGTTAGATACAGAGTAAAGCTCCCTCTGCACTGTCCCATCAAACCCTGAAAAATTGAATTTAACCCTGAAAAGTGCGAGGTGATGCATTTTGGACGGACAAATAAGGCAAGGGAATACACAATGAGTGGTAGGACCCTAGGAAGTACAGAGGGTCAGAGGGACCTTGGTGTACATGTACATAGATCCCTGAAGGCAGCGGAGCAGGTAGATAAGGTGGTTAAAAAGGCATATGGGATACTTGCCTTCATTAGCCGAGGCATAGAATATAAGAGCAGGGAGGTTATGATGGAGCTGTACAAAACGCTGGTGAGGCCACAGCTGGAGTACTGTGTCCAGTTCTGGTCGCCTCACTGTAGGAAGGATGTGATTGCTTTGGAGAGGGTGCAGAGAAGATTCACCAGGATGTTACCTGGGATGGAGCGCCTCAGCTATGAAGAGAGGCTGGACAGGCTGGAGTTGTTTTCCTTGGAGCAGAGAAGGCTGAGGGGGGACCTGATTGAGGTGTACAAAATAATGAGGGGCATAGATAGGGTAGATAAAGAGGAACTTTTCCCCTTAGTAGGGGGGTCAATAACAAGGGGGCATAGATTCAGGGTAAGGGGCAGGAGATTTAGAGGGGATTTGAGGAGGAACTTTTTCACCCAGAGGGTGGTTGGAATGTGGAACTCAATGCTTGAAAGGGTGGTAGAGGCAGGAACCCTCACAACATTCAAGAAGCATTTGGATGAGCACTTGAAATGCCATTGCATACAAGGCTATGGACCAAATGCTGGAAAATGGGATTAGACTGGACAGGGATTGATGGGCGGCGCAGACACGATGGGCCGAAGGGCCTCTTTCTGTGCTGTAAAACTCTATGACTCTATGACTCTATGACTCCCAGGGCAGGTACAGCACAGGTTAGATACAGAGTAAAGCTCCCTCTACACTGTCCCATCAAACACTCCCAGGGCAGGTACAGCATGGGTTAGATACAGAGTAAAGCTCCCTCTACACTGTCCCATCAAACACTCCCAGGGCAGGTACAGCACAGGTTAGATACAGAGTAAAGCTCCCTCTACAATGTCCCATCAAACACTCCCAGGGCAGGTACAGCACGGGTTAGATACAGAGTAAAGCTCCCTCTACATTGTCCCATCAAACACTCCCAGGGCAGGTACAGCATGGGTTAGATACAGAGTAAAGCTCCCTCTACACTGTCCCATCAAACACTCCCAGGGCAGGTACAGCATGGGTTAGATACAGAGTAAAGCTCCCTCTACACTGTCCCATCAAACACTCCCAGGGCAGGTACAGCACGGGTTAGATACAGAGTAAAGCTCCCTCTGCACTGTCCCATCAAACACTCCCAGGGCAGGTACAGCATGGGTTAGATACAGAGTAAAGCTCCCTCTACACTGTCCCATCAAACACTCCCAGGGCAGGTACAGCACGGGTTAGATACAGAGTAAAGCACCCTCTACACTGTCCCATCAAACACTCCCAGGGCAGGTACAGCACAGGTTAGATACAGAGTAAAGCTCCCTCTACACTGTCCCATCAAACACTCCCAGGGCAGGTACAGTACAGGTTAGATACAGAGTAAAGCTCCCTCTACAATGCCCCATCAAACACTCCCAGGGCAGGTACAGCACGGGTTAGATACAGGGTAAAGCCCCCTCTACACTGCCCCATCAAACACTCCCAGGGCAGGTGCAGCACGGGGTTAGACACAGAGTAAAGCTCCCTCTACACTGCCCCATCAAACACTCCCAGGGCAGGTACAGCACAGGTTAGATACAGAGTAAAGCTCCCTCTACACTGTCCCATCAAACACTCCCAGGGCAGGTACAGCACGGGTTAGATACAGAGTAAAGCTCCCTCTACACTGTCCCATCAAACACTCCCAGGGCAGGTACAGCACGGGTTAGATACAGAGTAAAGCTCCCTCTACACTGTCCCATCAGCACTCCCAGGGCAGGTACAGCATGGGTTAGATATAGAGTAAAGCTCCCTCTACACCGTCCCATCAAACACTCCCAGGGCAGGTACAGCACGGGTTAGATACAGAGTAAAGCACCCTCTACACTGTCCCATCAAACACTCTCAGGGCAGGTACAGCACGGGTTAGATACAGAGTAAAGCTTCCTCTACACTGTCCCATCAAACACTCCCAGGGCAGGTACAGCACGGGTTAGATACAGAGTAAAGCTCCCTCTACACTGTCGCATCAGCACTCCCAAGGCAGGTACAGCATGGGTTAGATATAGAGTAAAGCTCCCTCTACACCGTCCCATCAAACACTCCCAGGGCAGGTACTGCACGGGTTAGATACAGAGTAAAGCACCCTCTACACTGTCCCATCAAACACTCCCAGGGCAGGTACAGCACAGGTTAGATACAGAGTAAAGCTCCCTCTACACTGTCCCATCAAACACTCCCAGGGCAGGTACAGCACAGGTTAGATAGAGAGTAAAGCTCCCTCTACAATGCCCCATCAAACACTCCCAGGGCAGGTACAGCACGGGTTAGATACAGAGTAAAGCACCCTCTACACTGCCCCATCCAACACTCCCAGGGCAGGTACAGCACAGGTTAGATACAGAGTAAAGCTCCCTCTACACTGTCCCATCAAACAGTCCCAGGGCAGGTACAACACGGGTTAGATACAGAGTAAAGCTCCCTCTACACTGTCCCATCAAACACTCCCAGGGCAGGTACAACACAGGTTAGATACAGAGTAAAGCTCCCTCTACACTGTCCCATCAAACACTCCCAGGGCAGGTACAGCACGGGTTAGATACAGAGTAAAGCTCCCTCTACACTGTCCCATCAAACACTCCCAGGGCAGGTACAGCACAGGTTAGATACAGAGTAAAGCTCCATCTACACTGTCCCATCAAACACTCCCAGGGCAGGTACAGCATGGGTTAGATACAGAGTAAAGCTCCCTCTACACTGTCCCATCAAACACTCCCAGGGCAGGTACAGCACGGGTTAGATACACAGTAAAGCTCCCTCTACACTCTCCCATCAAACACTCCCAGGGCAGGTACAGCACGGGTTAGATACAGAGTAAAGCTCCCTCTACACTGCCCCATCAAACACTCCCAGGGCAGGTACAGCACGGGTTAGATACAGAGTGAAGCTCCCTCTGCCCTGAGCCCCTGGAACACTCTATTGGACTCTGGGTACTGGAGCACAGGAGGCTGACAGTTGAGACTTGAAGTGGGAGAAGCAATAATCGCAGCGGCCGTTTCTCGTCCTGATATCAATACTTTTCCTGCTGATAATTGATGGCAGTTTGTGCAGTAATTATTTTATAAAGTTAAGACTCGCGCAGAGAATTGACGGCAGAACTTTCTTATTCCCCTGAAGACATCAGCTTCATGTTTTCAACATGACTTTTGGATTATTTATGTAGCCTTTGGTGTGTGCCCAGGAGGAGGCCATTCAGTCCTTGAATCTCTAGTGTTTGCACTAAATTCTATAGATTCTGGCACATTTCCTGCAGATTGGAGGATAGCAAATGTAGCTCCGCTATTTAAGAAAGGAGGGAGAGAGAAAACTGGGAACTACAGACCTGTTAGCCTCACATCAGTAGTTGGGAAAATGCTGGAATCTATTATAAAGGATGCAATAACTGGGCACTTAGAAACTAAAAGTAAGATTGGGCAGAATCAACATGGACTTATGAAAGGGAAATCCTATTTGACAAACCTATTGGAGTTCTTTGCGGATGTAACTAGTGGAGTAGACAAAGGGGAACCGGTAGATGTGGTGTATCTGGATTTTCAGAAGGCCTTCGATAAGGTGCCACACAAGAGGTTGGTGAACAGAATTAGGGCACATGGAATTGGGGGTAATATACTAGCATGAATTGAGTATTGGCTAACAGACAGAAAACAAAGAGTAGGGATAAACGGGTCTTTTTCAGGATGGCAGACTGTGACTAGTGGGGTACCGCAAGGATCGGTGCTTGGGCCCCAGCTATTCACAATCTATATCAATGATTTGGATGAGGGGACTAAATGTAACATTTCCAAATTTACTGATGATACAAAGCTAGGTGGCAGTGTCAGTTGTGAAGAGGATGTGAAGAGGCTTCAAGGGGATCTCGACAGGCTCAGTGAGTGGGCGAGAACATGGCAGATGGAATATAATGTGGATAAATGTGAAGTTATCCACTTTGGTAGGAAAAACAGAAAGGCAGAGTATTTCCTAAATGGTGAAAGATTGGGGAATGCAGATGCTCAAAGGGACCTGGGTGTCCTTGTACATGAGTCACTGAAAGTGCATGTGCAGGTGCAGCAAGCCATTAGGAAGGCAAATGGTATGCTGGCCTTCATTACAAGAGGATTTGAGTACAGGAGTAAAGAAGTCTTACTCCAATTATACAGGGCCTTGGTGAGACCACACCTGGAGTACTGTGTACAATTTTGGTCTCCTTACCTAAGGAAGGATATATTTGCCATAGAGGGAGTGCAACGAAGGTTCACGAGATTGATTCCTGGGATGGCGGGACTGTCGTATGAGAAGAGATTGAGTAAACTAGGCCTGTATTCTCTTGAATTCAGAAGAATGAGAGGGGATCTCATCGAAGCATACAAAATTATTTCAGGGCTTGATAGGGTGGATGCTGGGAGAATGCTTCCCTTGGCTGGGGAGTCTAGAACCAGGGGTCACAGCCTCAGGATAAAGGGTAGGCCATTCAGGACTGAGAGGAGAAGTAATTTCTTCACACAGAGGGTGGTGAATCTTTGGAATTCTCTACCCCAGAGGGCTGTGGAGGCTCAGTCATTGTCTGGGAATGTGCGGGACTGGTTAGAACGGAGTCTGCTTGGCTTGGGGAAACATTGAAGTCGATTGACATGCAGGAACAGAAGCAGGCTCTCATTCCAATATAATGAGTGATGTAATGTATTTAAAAGCAAGACGCAAACTCTAGTTTACTTAGAACGGTCTCAAAGTGAGACTGGATGCACTCACGTGTTCCCCACACGGCTGCAAGTATAATCTTTGTCTGTTAGCTCTATTACTTAACATCGAAACATAGAAACATAGAAGATAGGAGCAGGAGTAGGCCATTCGGCCCTTCGAGCCTGCTCCGCCATTCAATGTGATCATGGCTGATCATCCAAATTCAGTACCCGGTCCCTGCCTTTTCCCCATATCCCTTGATCCCTTTAGCCTCAAGAAATATATCCAACTCTTTCTTGAATATATTTAATGAACTGGCCTCCACCACCTTCTGTGGCAGAGAATTCCACAGGTTCACCACTCTCTGGGTGAAGAAATTCCTCCTCATTTCAGTCCTAAATGGCTTACCCCTTATCCTTAGACTATGACCCCTGGTTCTGGACTCCCCGGCCATCAGAAACATCCTTCCTGCATCTAGTCTGTCCAGACCTGACAGAATTTTATAGGTTTCGATGAGATCCCCTCTCAATCTTCTAGACTCCAGTGAGTATAAGCCCAATCGACACAATCTCTCCTCATACGTCATTCCTGCCATCCCAGGTATTAGCCTGGTGAATCTTGTATTATAACTTATTTTATAACTGTAATAAACATATATACTTTGTACAAGACTCCCTCTAGTCTTTGAGTACCAAAGATCGAATCTAATATAAATTACTCACGATCATGACTTCTTAATTCTTAAAAAAAGTGTGCAGTACGTGCCCGAATGCTGTAAGACCAGGACAACGTTCAGGCTTGGGCTGATAAGTGGCAGGTAACATTCGTGCCACACAAGTGCCAGGCAATGACTATCTCCAACAAGCGGGGGTCTAACCACCTCCCCTTGACATTCAACGTTATTACCATCGCCGAATCCCCAACCATCAACATCCTGGGGGGTCACCATTGACCAGAAACTTAACTGGACCGGCCACATAAATACTGTGGCAGCAAGAGCGGGTCAGAGGCTGGGTATTCTGCAGCGAGTGTCTCACCTCCTGACTCCCCAAAGCCTACAAGGCACAAGTCAGGAGTGTGATGGAATACTCTCCACTTGCCTGGATGAGCGCAGCTCCAACAACACTCAAGAAGCTCGACACCATTCAGGATAAAGCAGCCCGCTTGATTGGCACTCCATCCACCACCTTCAACATTCACTCCCTCCACCACCGGCGCACTGTGGCTGCAGTGTGTACCATCTACAAGATGCACTGCAGCAACTCGCCAAAGCTCCTTCAACAGCACCTTCCAAACCCGCGACCTCTACCACTTAGACGGACAAGGGCAGCAGACACATGGGAACATCACCACCTACAAGTTCCCCTCCAAGCCACACACCATCCTGACTTGGACCTGTATCGTCGTTCCTTCACTGTCGCTGGGCCAAAATCCTGGAACTCCCTTCCTAACAGCACTGTGGGTGTACCTACACCGTATGGGCTGCAGCGGTTCAAGAAGACGGCTCACCACCATCTTCTCAAGGGCAATTAGGGATGGGCACTAAATGCAGGCCTAGCCAGCGACGCCCACATCCCATCAATGAATACATTTTTTTTTTTTTAATTACGCTGTATGCTTAGAAACATAGAAACATAGAAGATAGGAGCAGGAGTAGGCCATTCGGCCCTTTGAGCCTGCTCCGCCATTCAATGAGATCATGGCTGATCATCCAAATTCAGTAACCTGTCCCTGCCTTCTCCCCATATCCCTTGATCCCTTTAGCCTTAAGAAATATATCCAACTCCTTCTTGAATATATTTAATGAACTGGCCTCCACCGCCCTCTGTGGCAGAGAATTCCACAGGTTCACCACTCTCTGGGTGAAGAAATTCCTCCTCATTTCAGTCCTAAATGGCTTACCCCTTATCCTTAGACTATGACCCCTGGTTCTGGACTCCCCGGCCATCAGAAACATCCTTCCTGCATCTAGTCTGTCCAGACCTGACAGAATTTTATAGGTTTCGATGAGATCCCCTCTCAATCTTCTAGACTCCAGTGAGTATAAGCCCAATCGACACAATCTCTCCTCATACGTCATTCCTGCCATCCCAGGTATTAGCCTGGTGAATCTTGTATTATAACTTATTTTATAACTGTAATAAACATATATACTTTGTACAAGACTCCCTCTAGTCTTTGAGTACCAAAGATCGAATCTAATATAAATTACTCACGATCATGACTTCTTAATTCTTAAAAAAAGTGTGCAGTACGTGCCCGAATGCTGTAAGACCAGGACAACGTTCAGACTTGGGCTGATAAGTGGCAGGTAACATTCGTGCCACACAAGTGCCAGGCAATGACTATCTCCAACAAGCGGGGGTCTAACCACCTCCCCTTGACATTCAACGTTATTACCATCGCCGAATCCCCAACCATCAACATCCTGGGGGGTCACCATTGACCAGAAACTTAACTGGACCGGCCACATAAATACTGTGGCAGCAAGAGCGGGTCAGAGGCTGGGTATTCTGCAGCGAGTGTCTCACCTCCTGACTCCCCAAAGCCTACAAGGCACAAGTCAGGAGTGTGATGGAATACTCTCCACTTGCCTGGATGAGTGCAGCTCCAACAACACTCAAGAAGCTCGACACCATCCAGGACAAAGCAGCCCGCTTGATTGGCACCCCATCCACCACCTTAAACATTCACTCCCTCCACCACCGGCGTACCGTGGCTGCAGTGTGTACCATCTACAAGATGCACTGCAGCAACTCGCCAAGGCTTCTTCGGCAGCACCTCCCAAACCCGCGACCTATCTCTGTAAACTCCACCAGCCCCACAACCCCACACTCCCGAGTTCTCAGCACGCAACTAATTCTGGCCTCTGGTGCATCCCCTGATTTCCATCGCTCCACCATTGGCGGCCGTGCCTTCAGCTGCCTGGGCCCTAAGCTCTGGAATTCCCTCCCTAAACTTCTCCGCCTCTCTCTCCTCCTTTAAGACACTCCTTAAAACCGATCTCTTTGACCAAGCTCATAAGGTCAGAAGTGGGGATGTTCGCTGATGATTGCACACTGTTCAGCACCATTCGGGACTCGTCAGATACTGACGCAGTCCGTGTCCATATGCAGCAAGACCTGGACAACATTCAGACTTGGGCTGACAAGTGGCAAGTAACATTCGCACCACACAAGTGCCAGGCAATGACCATCTCCAACAAGCGAGACTCTAACCATCTCCCCTTGACATTCAATGGCATTACCATCGCTGAATCCCCCACTATCAACATCCTGGAGGTCACCATTGATCAGAAACTGAACTGGAGCAGCCATATAAATACTGTGGCTACAAGAGCAGGTCAGAGGCTGGGTATTCTGTGGCGAGTGTCTCACCTCCTGACTCCCCAAAGCCTTTCCACCATCTACAAGGCACAAGTCAGGAGTGTGATGGAATACTCTCCACTTGCCTGGATGAGTGCAGCTCCAACAACACTCAAGAAGCTCGACACCATTCAGGATAAAGCAGCCCGACTGATTGGCACCCCATCCACCACCTTCAACATTCACTCCCTCCACCAGCGGCGCACTGTGGCTGCAGTGTGTACCATCTACAAGATGCACTGCAGCAACTCGCCAAAGCTCCTTCAACAGCACCTTCCAAACCCGTGACCTCTACCACTGAGAAGGACAAGGGCAGCAGACGCATGGGAACATCACCACCTACAAGTTCCCCTCCAAGCCACACACCATCCTGACTTGGACCTGTATCGCCGTTCCTTCACTGTCGCTGGGCCAAAATCCTGGAACTCCCTTCCTAACAGCATTGTGGGTGTACCTACACCATATGGACTGCAGCGGTTCAAGAAGGCGGCTCACCACCATCTTCTCAAGGGCAATTAAGGATGGGCACTAAATGCAGGCCTAGCCAGCGACGCCCACATCCCATCAATGAATTTTAAAAAAAGACGGGATGGTTAGATGGGCAGAACAGTGGCAAATGGAATTTAACCCTGAAAAGTGTGAGGAGATGCATTTTGGGAGGACTAACAAGGCAAGGGGATACACAATGAATGGTAGGACCCTAGGAAGGCCAGAGGATCAGAGGGTCCTTGGTGTGCATGTACATCGATCTGTAAGGGGTTTTCTCTCCGAGATGGCAGAGGTTTCGCTCGCCAGAGGCCTCTCTCTCTCTTTTGCACAGTAACACCTTGAGTGGTTCGACCCACTCGCCCCTTAGGTTCTAGACACTGGAATTAGATGCAGGAACTACAATGCAGAGAAGACTCTTATAGACCAAGTTTAATGAATCGAAATGGAATTTTATTGCATATGGAAAAACAAATCAAATGCAAGCAAATGAGAGGGTACATGGGAGGGAAAAACAAATCATAACCATACAGTACTAGCTAAAATAGATACAGGCATATTATACCTTACAAAAGTCACCATGAAATGGGGAAACACACGGAACATCGAGGGACAACAACTCATGTTAATTATACCCAAAATGCCCACCCCCTTAAACCTATCTAGATCTGATTATGAAGGGCCAGAAACATGCTCACCAATCCAACTAGGAATTGCAAGGTTTTGAAACAGGTCTGCGTTTTGATCCTTTCAGGCGTCCTGTCTCCTCGTGGTCAGCGCTGCGGGCTGCGAGCTGCGACACGCCTTCTCTTCCTCGAGGTGAAGGTCACGGACAGGCTGGATCTCAGCGGGCCTGGATGTCGGCGGGACAGAGACCATCTGCTTGACCACGGTTGGAAGCCTCTAGCCGGCTTTCATGTAGGTTTCTTCGGTAGTTTTGTCTCATCAAACGGCCCGGGGTTTGTCGACGATCTCCCGACGAATACCCCGGGGCGGGATGTCAACTCGAACCGTCTTCTTCTCCTTCAATCGCCACGATGGCCACGATGGCGCGCTGTGATGGCTCTGATGGCTTTCTGATTGCTACGATGGCTATTCTATTTTATCGCTACCCCGGGTGTCTCCAATTATACTTCTCAGAAGAAGCCTGTATCTCCCACCAAATCAAGGTTAGTCTTTGTTTAACTTTTGGCGGGCTTATAGCACAGCGGGGTAGTTATATTTAAACTGCTTTCGGGATAGCCGGTGATGGCCATCTCTGGTCTGGAATGACCTGGTAATGTTTTAATGTCTTCTTGATGTCTTAAACGGGTCCTTGATGCTTTCCTCATGAATATGAAACTGTTCCCCTTTGTCTGGGTAAACATTTAGATGGCCTTTATCTACAGGCCGATCTTGACTGGATCTGCATCCAATCTATATGTATGTGTATGTGTCTGGTTTCGTTCTCTCAGAAACGGCTTCCAGAACTTACTGTGGGTTGAATCCACAAAGGCTGTCTGGGGGTTGCAGGAACCATTTTAAAGTGTTCAAAAGTCAGTCACGGGGTCTGGCGGCCATTTTATGTGTCCCTTTTCTGGGCTTCTTTTAAAACAGTCTTTTGAAAATCACGGCCTCTACTGCCAGAGGACCCTTATAATACAATATTAATTTTGCGAATTCTACAGACCCCTGAAGGCAGCAGGACAGGTAGATAAGGTGGTTAAAAAGGCATATGGGATACTTGCCTTCATTAGCCGAGGCATAGAATATAAGAGCAGGGAGGTTATGATGGAGCTGTACAAAACGCTAGTTAGGCCACAGCTGGAGTACTGTGTGCAGTTCTGGTTGCCACACTATCGGAAGGATGTGATTGCATTGGAGAGGGTGCAGAGGAGATTCACCAGGATGTTACCTGGGCTGGAGCGCTTCAGCTATGAAGAGAGACTGGACAGGCTGGGGTTGTTTTCCTTAGGGCAGAGAAGGCTGAGGGGGGACCTGATTGAGGTGTACAAAATTATGAGGGGCATAGATAGGGTAGATAGAAAGGAACTTTTCCCCTTAGTAGAGGGGTCAATAACCAGGGGTCATAGTTTCAAGGTAAGGGGCAGGAGGTTTAGAGGGGATTTGAGGAAAAACTTTTTCACCCAGAGGGTGGTTGAAATCTGGAACTCACTGTCTGAAAGGGTGGTAGAGGCAGGAACCCTCACAACATTCAAGAAGCATTTAGATGAGCACTTGAAATGCCATAGTATACAAGGCTACGGACCAAGTGCTGGAAAATGGGATTAGAATAGACAGGGCTTGATGGCCGGCGCGGACACGATGGGCCGAAGGGCCTCTGTCTGTGCTGTATAACTCTATGACTCTATGACTATCTATCCGACAATGTGGAAAACTGCCCAGGTATGTCCTGTCCACAAAAAGCAGGACAAATCCAACCTGGCCAATTACCACCCCATCAGTCTACTCTCAATCATCAGCAAAGTGATGGAAGGTGTCATCGACAGTGCTATCAAGCGGCACTTACTCACCAATAACCTGCTCACTGATGCCCAGTTTGGGTTCCGCCAAGACCACTTGGCTCCCGACCTCATTACAGCCTTGGTCCAAACATGGACAAAGGAGCTGAATTCCAGAGGTGAGGTGAGAGTGACTGCCCTTGACATCAAGGCAGCATTTGACCGAGTGTGGCATCAAGGAACCCTAGTAAAACTGAAGTCAATGGGAGTCGGGGGAAAACGCTCCATTGGTTGGAGTCATACCCAGCACAAAGGAAGATGGTTGTGGTAGTTGAAGGTCAATCATCTCAGCCCCAGGACATCACTGCAGGAGTTCCTCAGGGCAGTGTCCTAGGCCCAACCATCTTCAGCTGTTTCATCAATGACCTTCCCTCCAACATGAGGTCAGAGATGGGGATGTTCGCTGATGACTGCACAGTGTTCAGCGCCATTCACAACTCCTCAGATAATGAAGCAGTCCATGCCCACATGCAACAAGACCTGGACGACGTTCAGGCTTGGGCTGATAAGTGGCAGGTAACATTCGCGCCACAGAAGTGCCGGGCAATGACTATCTTCAACAAGCGAGAGTCTAACCACCTCCCCTTGACATTCAACGGCATTACCATCGCCGAATCCCCCACCATCAACATCCTGGGGGTCACCATTGACCAGAAACTTAACTGGACCAGCCACATAAATACTGTGGCAACAAGAGCAGGCCAGAGGCTGGGAATTCTGCGGCGAGTGTCTCACCTCCTGACTCCCCAAAGCCTTTCCACCATCTACAAGGCACAAGTCAGGAGTGTGAGGGAATACTCTCCACTTGCCTGGATGAGTGCAGCTCCAGCAACACTCAAGAAGCTCGACACCATCCAGGACAAAGCAGCCCGCTTGATTGGCACCCCATCCACCACCTTAAACATTGACTCCCTCCACCACCGGCGTACCGTGGCTGCAGTGTGTACCATCTACAAGATGCACTGCAGCAACTCGCCAAGGCATCTTCAACAGCACCTCCCAAACCCGCGACCTCTTCCACCTAGAAGGACAAGGGCAGCAGGCGCTTGAGAACACCACCACCTCCAAGTCACACAGCATCTTGACTTAGAAATATATCGGCCGATCCTTCATCGTCGCTGGGTCAAAATCCTGGAACTCCCTCCTTAACAGCACTGTGGGAGCACCTTCACCACACGGACTGCAGCGGTTCAAGAAGGCGGCTCACCACCACCTTCTCAGGGGCAACTAGGGATGGGCAATAAATGCTGGCCTTGCCAGCGACGCCCACACCCCATAAAATAATTTTTTTTAAAGGCCATTCAGCCCCTCGAGCCTGTTACACAGGAACAGGAGGAGGCCCATTCAGCCCTCGAGCCTGTTGCACAGGAGCTGGAGGAGGTCGTTCAGCCCCTCGATCCTGTTACACAGGAACAGGAGGAGGCCATTCAGCCCCTTGAGCCTGTTGCACAGGAACAGGAGGAGACCATTCAGCCCCTCAAGCCTGTAGCACAGGAGCGGAGGAGGCCATTCAGCCCCTCGAGCCTGTCACACAGGAACAGGAGCAGGCCCATTCAGCCCCTCGAGCCTGTTACACAGGAGCAGGAGGAGGCCAATTCCGCCCCTCGAGCCTGGTGGTGCGATCGAAATCGGGGATGCTCAAGAGGCCAGAATTGGAGGAGCGCAGAGATCTTGAAGCGTTGTGGGGCTGGAAGAGGTTAGAGAGATGTAGGGGGAGGGGTGGCGGCCACGGAGGTGATTCGAACCCAAGGATGGAGAATTTTAAAATCGAGGCGTTGCCGGAATCGGGAGCCAATGTAGGTCAGTGAGCAAACGGGACTCGGTGCGATTTCTATTGATCTCAATCCTGCCTGTATCCTCTCCTCCTCCGTCACCTCTCCCTCCGGCCCTCGTTCTCTCTGTCACCATCTCACACTGGCTGGTACGTCAGAGGCCCCTGTGGTTTCCATTTCCTGGATGACTCACTCAACAAACCACCAGGCCTTTCCCCCTCTGCCTTCCACCTCTCCACCTTGCCAGAGCAGCTCACCACTTCCCCCTGGACGCTCTCTCATGCCTTCCTTCCGACATCACTGGGTTCCAGGAGGGGTATGTGGGAAACTCCCTGACCAGGTCAGACACAAACACGCTGTGTTGAGCTGCTGCTGCTGCTAGTCTCGCTCGAACCACGTGTGACGACGGATCCCAGCCCCAAAGGCCGACGCATCCTCGCAAGCGATGGCTGCCTCAGCGACACACAGGTAGGATCAGATACTGACTGAGCTAGACGAGACGGACTTGATGCAGGAAGGATGTTCCTGATGGCGGAGCAGCCCAGAACCAGGGGTCACAGTCTAAGGATAAGGGGTAAGCCATTTAGGACTGAGATGAGGAGGAATTTCTTCACTCAGAGAGTGGTGAACCTGTGGAATTCTCTACCACAGAGGGCGGTGGAGGCCAATTCATTAAATATATTCAATGAATAAGAAGTCAAATGGTATGTTGGCCTTCATAGCGAGAGGGTTTGAGTACAGGAACAAGGATGTCTTGCTGCAGTTGTACAGGGCCTTGGTGAGACCACACCTTGAGTATTGTGTGCAGTTTTCGTCGCCTTAACTGAGGAAGGACGTTCTTGCCATGGAAGGAGTGCAGCGAAGATTCACCAGGCCGATACCTGGGATGGCAGGAATGACGTATGAGGAGAGATTGGGTCGATTGGGCTTATACTCGCTGGAGTTTAGAAGAATGAGAGGGGATCTCATTGAAACTTATAAAATTCTGACAGGTCTGGACAGACTAGATGCAGGAAGGATGTTCCCGATGGTCGGGGAGTCCAGAACCAGGGGTCACAGTCTAAGGATAAGGGGTAAGCCATTTAGGACAGAGATGAGGAGGAATTTCTTCACCCAGAGAGTGGTGAGCCTGTGGAATTCTCTACCACAGAAGGCAGTAGAGGCCAATTCATTAAATATATTCAAGAAGGAGTTGGATATATTTCTTAAGGCTAAAGGGATCAAGGGATATGGGGAGAAGGCAGGGACCGGGTACTGAATTTGGATGATCAGCCATGATCTCATTGAATGGTGGAGCAGGCTCGAGGGGCCGAATGGCCTACTCCTGCTCCTATCTTCTATGTTTCTATGTTTGAGCTGTAGAGGGCGTGAATCCTGTCAAGGGGCATGGGAGGTGGGGGCAAAGTGCAGGGAGCCTCACGATTCATAGAATCAGAGAAATGTACGGCGCGGGAGGAGGCCATTCGGCCCATCAGTTCCGCGCCAGCCGACAGAGAGCTACTCAGCCTAATCCCACTTTGCAGCTCTCGGTCCGTAGCCCCGAGTGCACACCCAAGAAACCCTCGCCACATTTACACAGCACTTGGATGTGCACTTGGGGTGCTCTAACCTGCAGGGCTACGGACCAAGAGCTGGGAAGTGGGATTAGGCTGGATAGCGGAACACCTCCGTTCAGTCCGCAAGGGGGACCCCGAGCTTCCGGTCGCCTGTCACTTTAATTCACCGCTCCATTCCCACTCTGACCTCACCATCCTCGGCCTCTTGCATTGTTCCACGGAAGCTCAACGTAAACTCGAGGAACAGCACCTCATCTTCCGATTAGACACTTTACAGCCTTCCGGACTCAATATCGAGTTCAACAATTTCAGATCATAACCTCGACCCCTATTACATTTTTACTTATTATTTATCCACCCCTTTTTTTTTGGCCCTTCCCCACCTCCCCCTTTTTCTCTCTCCCACATGGCAGCTGTCTCCCATTCTGCCAGAACGTTTCACACCTAACCTGAGCCGTCTTTTGTCCCCACTAGTCCGATCACCATCTCGTCTGGTTTTGAATACCTCTTAATGTCTCTTCACTTCTTTTGTTCTCTCCCAGCCCTGCCTTTCGATCTAATTCATTTCCTTTCCAGTTTTGAAAAAGGGTTTTGACCCAAAACATCGACTCTAATTTCTCTCCACGGATGTTGCCTGGCCTGCTGAGTTTTTCCAGCATTTTCTGTTGTTACTTATGCTGGTTAGCTCTTTGTCGGCCGGCGCGGACACGATGGGCCAAAATGGCCTCCTTCCGTGCTGTCACTTTCTATGGTTCTGCTTTTTCAATGTTGTGAGGGTTTCTGCCTCTACCAATTCAATTCAATTCAATTCAATTCAATTTTATTTGTCATATATGCAGCAGACGTGTTTACTGCACAATGAAATGTTGATTTTTTACGAGTCCTCCCAACATTGGAATAAATATGGCATAACAATGATAAAAATACTAATAGAAAGACAGTAATAATAAATAAAACAACAGTAATAAATAATAATAAATTAATCGTTCATGAGTCTTATGGCCTGGGGGTAGAAGCTGTTTCGAAACCTGTTGGTACGAGACCGTATGCTTCGGTGTCTCTTACCGGACGGGAGCAGGGCGAAGAGGTTGTGGCTGGGGTGGCTCACAGAAATCACAGAAACCCCACAGTGCAGATAGAGGCCATTTCGGCCCATCGAGCCTGCACCGACACATATCCCACCCGATCCCCGTAACCCCACGTATTTAATCCCCCTAACATTCCAGGAAAAGGATTGACTAACATCTCACAGCCTGTTCCCTATCGGAGGGGATTAACCCTATCACCCACCTCCCCCCAGTTACAGACACCGGGCAGCCTGTCCCTATCGGAGGGGATTAACCCTCTCACCCACCTCCCCACAGTTACAGATACTGGGCAGCGTGTTCCCTATCGGAGGGGATTAACCCTATCACCCACCTCCCCCCAGTTACAGATACCGGGCAGCCTGTTCCCTATCGGAGGGGATTAACCCTCTCACCCACCTCTCCCCAGTTACAGATACCGGGCAGCGTGTTCCCTATCGGAGAGGATTAACCCTCTCACCCACCTCCCCCCAGTTACAGACACCGGGCAGCGTGTTCCCTATCGGAGGGGATTAACCCTCTCACCCACCTCCCCCCAGTTACAGATACTGGGCAGCGTGTTCCCTATCGGAGGGGATTAACCCTATCACACACCTCTCCCCAGTTACAGACACCGGGCAGCGTGTTCCCTATCGGAGGGGATTAACCCTCTCACCCACCTCCTCCCAGTTACAGACACCAGGCAGCCTGTTCCCTATCGGAGGGGATTAACCCTCTCACCCACCTCCCCCCAGTTACAGACGCCGGGCAGCGTGTTCCCTATCAGAGGGGGATTAACCCTCTCACCCACCTCTCCCCAGTTACAGACACCGTGCAGCGTGTTCCCTATCGGAGGGGATTAAACCTGTCACCCACCTCTCCCCAGTTACAGACACCTGGCAGCCTGTTCCCTATCGGAGGGGATTAACGCTCTCACCCACCTCTCCCCAGTTACAGACACCGGGCAGCCTGTTCCCTATCGGAGGGGATTAACCCTCTCACCCACCTCCCCCCAGTTACAGACACCGGGCAGCGTGTTCCCTATCGGAGGTGATTAACCCTCTCAACCACCTCCCCCAAGTTACAGATACCGGGCAGCGTGTTCCCTATCGGAGGGGATTAACCCTGTCACCCACCTCTCCCCAGTTACAGACACCGGGCAGCGTGTTCCCTATCGGAGGGGATTAACCCTCTCACCCACCTCTCCCCAGTTACAGATACCGGGCAGCCTGTTCCCTATCGGAGGGGATTAACCCTCTCACCCACCTCCCCCCAGTTACAGATACCGGGCAGCGTGTTCCCTATCGGAGGGGGATTAACCCTCTCACCCACCTCTCCCCAGTTACAGATATCGGGCAGCGTGTTCCCTATCGGAGGGGGATTAACCCTCTCACCCACCTCTCCCCAGTTACAGATACCGGGCAGCGTGTTCCCTATCGGAGGGGATTAACCCTCTCACCCACCTCTCCCCAGTTACAGACACCGGGCAGCCTGTTCCCTATCGGAGGGGATTAACCCTCTCACCCACCTCCCCCCAGTTACAGATACCGGGCAGCCTGTCCCTATCGGAGGGGGATTAACCCTCTCACCCACCTCTCCCCAGTTACAGACACCGGGCAGCGTGTTCCCTATCGGAGGGGATTAACCCTCTCACCCACCTCTCCCCAGTTACAGACACCGGGCAGCGTGTTCCCTATCGGAGGGGATTAACCCTCTCACCCACCTCTCCCCAGTTACAGACACCGGGCAGCGTGTTCCCTATCGGAGGGGATTAACCCTCTCACCCACATCCCCCCAGTTACAGATACCGGGCAGCGTGTTCCCTATCGGAGGGGATTAACCCTCTCACCCACATCCCCCCAGTTACAGATACCGGGCAGCCTGTCCCTATCGGAGGGGATTAACCGTCTCTCCCACATCTCCCCAGTTACAGACACCAGGCAGCCTGTCCCTATCGGACGGGATTAACCATCTCTCCCACCTCCTCCCAGTTACAGACACCGGGCAGCCTGTTCCCTATCAGAGGGGGATTAACCCTATCACCCACCTCCTCCCAGTTACAGACGCCAGGCAGCCTGTTCCCTATCAGAGGGGATGAACCCTCTCACCCACCTCTCCCCAGTTATAGACACTGGGCAGCCTGTCCCTATCGGAGGGGATTAACCATCTCTCCCACCTCCTCCCAGTTACAGACACCGGGCAGCCTGTTCCCTATCGGAGGGGATTAACCCTCTCACCCACCTCCTCCCAGTTACAGATACCGGGCAGCGTGTTCCCTATCGGAGGGGATTAACCCTCTCACCCACCTCTCCCCAGTTACAGACACCGCGCAGCATGTTCCCTATTGGAGGGGATTAACCCTCTCTCCCACCTCCTCCCAGTTACAGACACCGGGCAGCTTGTTCCCTATCGGAGGGGATTAACCCTCTCACCCACCTCTCCCCATTTACAGACACCAGGCAGCCTGTTCCCTATCAGAGGGAAATAACCCTCTCACCCACCTCCCCCCAGTTACAGACACCAGGCAGCCTGTTCCCTATCAGAGGGGATTAACCCTCTCATCCACCTCTCCCCAGTTACAGACACCGGGCAGCCTGTTCCCTATCGGTGGGGATTAACCCTCTCACCCACCTCCTCCCAGTCACAGACACCGGGCAGTCTGTTCCCTATCGGAGGGGGATTAACCCTCTCACCCACCTCCTCCCAGTTACAGACACCAGGTTGCCTGTTCCCTATTGGAGGGGATTAACCCTCTTAGCCAACTTCTCCCCAGTTACGGACACCGGGCAGCCTGATCCCTATCGGAGGGTATTAACCCTCTCACCCACCTCCTCCCAGTCACAGACACCGGGCAGCGTGTTCCCTATCGGAGGGGATTAACCCTCTCACCCACCTCCTCCCAGTTACAGACACCGGGCAGTCTGTTCCCTATCGGAGGGGATTAACCCTCTCACCCACCTCCTCCCAGTCACAGACACCGGGCAGTCTGTTCCCTATTGGAGGGGATTAACCATCTCACCCACCTCTCCCCAGTTACAGACACCGGGCAGCCTGTTCCCTATCAGAGGGAAATAACCCTCTCACCCACCTCTCCCCAGTTACAGACACCGGGCAGCCTGTTCCCTATCGGAGGGTATTAACCCTCTCACCCACCTCCTCCCATTTACAGACACCAGGCAGCCTGTTCCCTATCGGAGGGGATTAACCCTCTCACCCACCTCCTCCCAGTTACGGACACCGGGCAGCCTGATCCCTATCGGAGGGTATTAACCCTCTCACCCACCTCCTCCCAGTCACAGACACCGGGCAGTCTGTTCCCTATCGGAGGGGATTAACCCTCTCACCCACCTCCTCCCAGTTCCAGACACCGGGCAGCCTGTTCCCTATCGGAGGGGATTAACCCTCTCACCCCCCTCTCCCCATTTACAGACACCGGGCAGCCTGTTCCCTATCGGAGGGGAATTAACACTGTCACCCACCTCTCCCCAGTTACAGACACCAGGCAGCCTGTTCCCTATCGGAGGGGATTAACCCTCTCACCCACCTCTCCCCATTTACAGACACCGGGCAGCCTGTTCCCTATCGGAGGGGATTAACCCTCTCACCCCCCTCTCCCCATTTACAGACACCGGGCAGCCTGTTCCCTATCGGAGGGGAATTAACACTGTCACCCACCTCTCCCCATTTACAGACACCAGGCAGCCTGTTCCCTATCGGAGGGGATTAACCCTCTCACCCACCTCCTCCCATTTACAGACACCAGGCAGCCTGTTCCCTATCGGAGGGGATTAACCCTCTCACCCACCTCCTCCCAGTTACAGACACTGGGCAGCCTGCTCCCTATCAGAGGGGATTAACCCTCTCACCCACCTCCTCCCAGTTCCAGACACCGGGCAGCCTGTTCCCTATCGGAGGGGATTAACCCTCTCACCCCCCTCTCCCCATTTACAGACACTGGGCAGCCTGTTCCCTATCGGAGGGGAATTAACACTGTCACCCACCTCTCCCCAGTTACAGACACCGGGCAGCCTGTTCCCTATCGGAGGGGATTAACCCTCACACCCACCTCCTCCCATTTACAGACACCAGGCAGCCTGTTCCCTAACAGAGGA
This sequence comes from Somniosus microcephalus, assembly GCF_052327205.1. Classification (NCBI taxonomy): domain Eukaryota; kingdom Metazoa; phylum Chordata; class Chondrichthyes; order Squaliformes; family Somniosidae; genus Somniosus; species Somniosus microcephalus. The sequence continues at coordinate 5,080,203 of NC_140990.1, read as the reverse complement.
GATTAACCCTCTCACCCACCTCCTCCCAGTTACAGACACCGGGCAGCCTGTTCCCTATCGGAGGGGATTAACCCTCTCACCCACCTCCTCCCAGTTACAGATACCGGGCAGCCTGATCTCTATCGGATGGGATTAACCCTCTCACCCACCTCCTCCCAGTTACAGACACCGGGCAGCCTGTTCCCTATCGGAGGGGATTAACCCGCTGACCCATCTCTCCCCAGTTACAGACACCGGGCAGCCTGTTCCCTATCAGAGGGGATTAACCCTCTCACCCACCTCCTCCCAGTTACAGACACCGGGCAGCCTGTTCCCTATTGGAGGGGATTAACCCTCTCACCCACCTCCTCCCAGTTACAGACACTGGGCAGCCTGTTCCCTATCGGAGGGGATTAACCCTCTCACACACCTCGCCCAGTTCTCAGAGGGGATTAACCCCGCACTGGTTGGATTGACGTGCAAGGTTTTGATAAGGAGTTTGATCAGTCTCAGAGGCGGAACACTGGCCGATAGCTTGTGCTGACGCAGCCCTGGGACCTGTGACAGTATGAAAATCTTTGGCATCCGCTCCAGCCCTCGTGCTCATATCTGACTCAGTACAAGGTTAAGTCTGTTTAATTTTAACAGAAGCAATCTGGATCCAAATCTGTTGTTGCTGGGACCCAGGTCGAACCACTCCCCCTCCGAGAGCGGGACCCCTTCAGCCCCTCCGTCTGCAGCTGAACTTGACCCCAGGGTCCCAGAGGGTGAAATGTCAGTCACTGACCTCCTCAATCCCTGACTATCTCTCAAGCATCTATCCTCGGCCCCCCTCATCCTGTTGCTCATCTACATGCTGCCCCTTGGTGACATCACCTCAAAACTCAGCGTCATTTTCCACATGTACGCTGATGACACCCAGCTCTACCTCACCACCACTTCTCTCGACCCCTCCACGGTGTCTAAATTGTCAGACTGCTTGTCCGACACCCAGTACGGGATGAGCAGAAATATCATAGAAACATAGAAGATAGGAGCAGGAGTAGGCCATTCGGCCCCTCGAGCCTGCTCTGCCATTCAATGCGATCATGGCTAATCATCCAAATTCAGTACCTGCTTTTTCCCCATACCCCTTGATCCCTTTAGCCTTAAGAAATATATCCAACTCCTTCTTGAATATATATTTAATGAATTGGCCTCCACTGCCTGCTGTGGTAGAGAATTCCACAGGTTCGCCACTCTCTGGGTGAAGAAATTCCTCCCCATCTCTGTCCTAATTGGCTTACCCCTTATGCTTAGACTGTGACCCCTGGTTCTGGACTCCCCGGCCATCAGGAACATCCTTCCTGCATCTAGTCTGTCTAGTCCTGTTAGAATTTTATAAGTTTCAATGAGATCCCCTCTCATTTTTCTAAACTCTAGCGAATATAAGCCTAATCGACCCAATCTCTCCTCATACGTCATTCCTGCCATCCCAGGTATCAGTCTGGTGAATCTTCGCTGCGCTCCCTCCATGGCAAGAACATCCTTCCTCAGATAAGGCGACCAAAACTGCACACAATACTCAAGATGTGATCTCACCAAGGCCCTGTACAACTGCAGCGAGACATCCTTGTTCCTGTACTCAAACCCTCTCACTATGAAGGCCAACATACCATTTGCCTTCTTAACCGCCTGCTGCACCTGCATGCTTACCTTCAGCGACTGGTGCACAAGGACACCCAGGTCTTGTTGCACTTCCCCTTTTCCCAGTCTATTGCCGTTCAGATAATAATCTGCCTTCCTGTTTTTGCCACCATAGTGGATAACCTCGCATTTATCCACGTTATATTGCATCTGCCATGCATCTGCCCAATCACCCAACCTGTCCAAATCATACTGGAGTTTCTCGGCATCCTCCTCACAGCACACACGCCCACCCAGCTTTGTGTCGTCTGCAAACTTGGAGATATTACATCTAGTTCCCTCGTCTAGATCATTAATATACATTGTGAATAACTGGGGTCCTAGCACTGATCCCTGCGGTACCCCACTAGTCACTGCCTGCCACTCGGAAAAAGACCCGTTTATTCCAACTCTTTGCTTTCACAGAATCACAGAATCTACAGTGCAGATAGAGGCCATTTCGGCCCATCGAGCCTGCACCGACACATATCCCACCCTATCCCCGTAACCCCACGTATTTAATCCCCTAACACTAAGGGTCAATTTATCATAGCCAAATCAACCTAACCCGCACATCTTTGGACTGTGGGAGGAAACCGGAGCACCCGGAGGAAACCCACGCAGACACGGGGAGAATGTGCAAACTCCACACAGACAGTCGCCCGAGGCCAGATTTGAACCTGGGTCCCTGGCGCTGTGAGGCAACAGTGCTAACCACTATGCCACCGTGCCCCCCCCCCCGTGCTTTCTGTCTGCCAACCAGTTCTCTATCCAAGTCAGTACCTTACCCCCAATCCCATGTGCTTTAACATTGTACGCTAGTTATCCTCCAATGAAATATTGGGAAGACCGAAGCCATTGTTTTCGGTCCCCGCCACACACTCCGTTCCCGAGCCACTGACTCCATCCCTCTCCCTAACATCTGTCTGAGGCTGAACCACACTGTTCGCAACCTTGGTGTCATATTTGACCCTGAAATGAGCTTCCGACCACATATCCGCAGCATAACAAAGACCGTCTACTTCCACCTCCGTAACATCGCCTGTCTCCGCCCTTGCCTCAGCTCATCCGCTGCTGAAACCCTCATCCCAGCCTTTGTTACCTCTAGACTTGACTATTCCAACGCACTCCTGGCCGGCCTCCCACATTCCACCCTACGTAAACTTGAGGTCATCCAAAACTCGGCTGCCCCGTGTCCTAACTGGCACCAAGTCCCGTTCACCCATCACCCCCTGTGCTCGCTGACCTACATTGGCTTCTGGTTAAGCAACGCCTCGATTTCAAAATCCTCATCCTTGTTTTCAAATCCCTCCATGGCCCTCGCCCTTCCACCTCCCAATCTCTGTAACCTCCACCAGCCCTACAACCCTCCGATTCTGGCCTCTTGCGCATCCCCCCGATTTCCATCGCTCCACCATTGGCGGCCGTGCCTTCAGCTGCCGGGACCCCAAGCTCTGGAATTCCCTCCCTAAACCTCTCCGCCTCTCTCTCCCCTCCTTTAAGACACTCCTTAAAACCGACCTCTTTGACCAAGCTTCTGGTGACCAGCCCTAATATCTCCTTATGTGGCTCGGTGTCAAATTTTGTTTGATAATCGCTCCTGTGAAGCGCCTTGGGACGTTAAAGGTGCTGCATAAATACAAGTGTTGTTGACTGGGTGACGGTGGGTTAATATAGGAGAGTGAGTGGAAAGTTTAGTGTCTGTGGGAGTGAGCTGTGGGTTGTGTGTGAGTGGCTCCCAGGACTGCGTGTGATTGTTTACAACCTTTGGGAACTTGATATTTTTTAAACTCTGACCTTGGATAGCGAGAGTGCAAAGCGTTCTAGGCCGAAGGTCAGAGAGTGGTAATGGGCTGACCCAGCGACACTGACTCGACAATCAAAACATCCCCATGGTCAGCCTCACCCAGTCAGTGGGGGCGCCCAGTAATAATCCCCTCACTCCTCACCTGTCCGACAGCTCGGCCCCTCTCACTGCCCCCACCTCCCCTCACACAACCCCCTCCCATCTCACTGCCCCACCTCGCTCCCGCTCCCTCCCACACTGACTCGACATTCAAAACATCCCCTGGGTCAGCCTCACCCAGTCAGTGGGGGCGCCCAGTATTAATCCCCTCACTCCTCACCTGTCCGACAGCTCGGCCCCTCTCACTGCCCCCACCTCCCCTCACACAACCCCCTCCCCTCTCACTGCCCCACCTCGCTCCCACTCCCTCCCACACTGACTCGACATTCAAAACATCCCGTGGGTCAGCCTCACCCAGTCAGTGGGGGCGCCCAGTAATAATCCCCTCACTCCTCACCTGTCCGACAGCTCGGCCCCTCTCACTGCCCCCACCTCCCCTCACACAACCCCCTCCCTCCCACACCCCCCCTCCCCTCCCACATCCCCCTCCCCTCCCACATCCCCCCTCCCCTCCCACATCCCCCCTCCCCTCCCACACCCCCCTCCCCTCCCACCCCCCCCTCCCCTCCCACACCCCCTCCCCTCCCACATCCCCCTCCCCTCCCACATCCCCCTCCCCTCCCACACCCCCCTCCCCTCCCACATCCCCCCTCCCCTCCCACATCCCCCTCCCCTCCCACATCCCCCTCCCCTCCCACACCCCCCTCCCCTCCCACCCCCCCCCTCCCCTCCCACCCCCCTCCCCTCCCACCCCCCCCTCCCCTCCCACATCCCCCCTCCCCTCCCACATCCCCCTCCCCTCCCACACCCCCCTCCCCTCCCACACCCCCCTCCCACACCCCCCTCCCCTCCCACATCCCCCCTCCCCTCCCACATCCCCCTCCCCTCCCACACCCCCCTCCCCTCCCACATCCCCCTCCCCACCCACACCCCCTCCCCTCCCACACTCCCTCCCCTCCCACACCCCCTCCCCTCGCACACCCCCCTCCCCTCCCACACCCCCCTCCCCTCCCACACCCCCCTCCCCTCCCACATCCCCCTCCCCTCCCACATCCCCCCTCCCCTCCCACACCCCCCTCCCCTCCCACACCCCCCTCCCCTCCCACACCCCCCTCCCCTCCCACACCCCCCTCCCCTCCCACACCCCCCTCCCCCTCCGCTCTCCCCCTCCGCTCTCCCCTGTCTCCCCCTCCGCTCTCCCCCTCCCCTCTCCCCCTCCGCTCTCCCCTGTCTCCCCCTCCGCTCTCCCCCTCCGCTTTCCCCTGTCTCCCCCTCCGCTCTCCCCCTCCGCTCTCCCCTGTCTCCCCCTCCGCTCTCCCCCTCCCCTCTCCCCCTCCGCTCTCCCCTGTCTCCCCCTCCGCTCTCCCCCTCCGCTCTCCCCTGTCTTCCCCTCTGTTCTCCCAATTCAATTCAATTCAATTCAAATCGCTTTATTGGCATGACAAGTTACATCTTATGTTGCCAAAGCATCGGAAAACATTCATGTTTGTTCACAAAAATACAGATCTATCTATACAGTGTATAAACAGATATATCCCTGAGTGTATAAATATATACTTTCATATAATTTATATATACTCTTATCTTATCTTTAGTGGTTGTCCCTCTGTTTATGGCAAGCTGTAACATAGTGTGCCGCTAGTGTTATGCAACTTCTCTCTTCCCCTAGTAGGTATGGGAGTTTTTGGTCGTCATTCAATTTTCTGAATTCCGGGCATATTTTTGTAAATTTTGGGTAGAAATTCTCCCTTATGCCCTGATATTTTCTACAAGCGGTGAGGAAGTGCATCTCTGTCTCCACCATTCCCTGACTGCAGTGAGAGCATATCCTGTCCTCCCTTGGTAGCCGGGTCTGTCTGTGTCTACCTTTTTCGATCGCCAGGCTATGTTCACTAAGTCTGTACATTGTCAGGATTTTTCTCAGTTTGCTGTCCTTTACCATGGTCAGGTAATCAGCCATGTTGTATTGTCTGTTTAGGGCCAAGTAGCAATTGAGTTTGCTTTGGGTTTTTGTTGTTGCTGCCCAATATGTCAGATATTTTTCCTTTTGCTCAGCGACGATTGTGTTGGGTCGAATTCTTTGTGTTACGCTGTCACTGTCCTGGGGCTGGTTATTGTTAGTAGTGTTAGTAGTTACTTCACTGAGTCCCAGGACTAGTTGACTGAGGGTATTCTTGCTCTCCCCCTCCGCTCGCCCCCTCTGCTCGCCCCCTCCCCTCTCCCTCCGCTCTCCCCCTCCGCTCTCCCCTGTCTCCCCCTCCCCTCTCCCCCTCCGCTCTCCCCTGTCTCCCCATCTGTTCTCCCCCAGTCGCTCTCCCCACTCCACTCTTCACCTCCACTCTCCCCCCCCCAGGCACCCCCATCCCCTCTGACCCGATCCCACAATCCGGGTCATCTCTGAGCTGGTGCCTGGGAGCGGGCACATTCCAGGGGGGATGCTGCCTTTGTTGTTCCGGATGTTTCTGTCATGTGACTAATGTGGGTTGACGTGTGGGTAACGGAGTGGACTGTTTATTCAGGCTGTTTGTTTTGAACAGAGGAAGGGAACACATGAGTCAAGCAGCAGTTAAACACTGACGGTTCAGATCGCCCCTCCCCCCACACCCAGCCAGTGTCTCAATAACTGGCAGACTGGCTCAAGGGGCTAAATGGCCTCCTCCTGTTCCGGTGTAACAGGCTCGAGGGGCTGAATGGTCTCCTCCTGTTCCGGTGTAACAGGCTCGAGGGGCTGAATGGCCTCCTGTTCCTATGTAACAGGCTCGAGGGGCTGAATGGCCTCCTGTTCCTGTGTAACAGGCTCGAGGGGCTGAATGACCTCCTCCTGTTCCTGTGTAACAGGCTCGAGGGGCTGAATGGCCTCCTGTTCCTATGTAACAGGCTCGAGGGGCTGAATGGCCTCCTGTTCCTGTGTAACAGGCTCGAGGGGCTGAATGACCTCCTCCTGTTCCTGTGTAACAGGCTCGAGGGGCTGAATGGCCTCCTGTTCCTATGTAACAGGCTCGAGGGGCTGAATGGCCTCCTGTTCCTGTGTAACAGGCTCGAGGGACTGAATGGGCCTCCTCCTGTTCTGGTGTAACAGGCTCAAGGGGCTAAATGGCCTCCTCCTGTTCCGGTGTAACAGGCTTGAGGGGCTGAATGACCTCCTCCTGTTCCTGTGTAACAGACTCGAGGGGGCTGAACGGCCTCCTCCTGTTCCTGTGTAACTGTCTCGAGGGGCTGAATGGCCTCCTCCTGTTCCTGTGTAACAGACTCGAGGGGGCTGAACGGCCTCCTCCTGTTCCTGTGTAACAGGCTTGAAGGGCTGAATGACCTCCTCCTGTTCCTGTTTAACAGGTCGAGGGGCTGAATGGCCTCCTGTTCCTGTGTAACAGGCTCGAGGGACTGAATGGCTTCCTCCTGTTCCTGTATAATGGGCTCGAGGAGCTGAATGGCCTCCTCCTGTTCCTGTGTAACAGGCTCGAGGGGCTGAATGGGCTCCTCCTGTTCCTGTGTAACAGGCTCGAGGGGCTGAATGGCCTCCTCCTGATCCTGTATAACAGGTTTATGTTCGTAACATTCCGAATTACATTTAATGCAGTAATTAGATTTAAATATAACAATTACACTTAATGCAATAATTATATTTAATAGATTTACACTGAATGTGCGGGTTAGGTTGATTGGCTATGATAAAAATGACCCTTAGTGTTAGGGGGATTAAATAGGGGGATAGGGTGGGATATGTGTTGGTGTAGGGGTTACGGGGATAGGGTGGGATATGTGTCGGTGTAGGGGTTACAGGGATCGGGTGGGATATGTGTCGGTGCAGGGGTTACGGGGATCGGGTGAGATATGTGTCGGTGTAGGGGTTACGGGGATCGGGTGGGATATGTGTCGGTGTAGGGGTTACGGGGATCGGGTGAGATATGTGTCGGTGTAGGGGTTACGGGGATCGGGTGGGATATGTGTCGGTGCAGGGGTTATGGGGATCGGGTGGGATATGTGTCGGTGTAGGGGTTACGGGGATCGGGTGAGATATGTGTCGGTGTAGGGGTTACGGGGATCGGGTGGGATATGTGTCGGTGTAGGGGTTACGGGGATCGGGTGGGATATGTGTCGGTGTAGGGGTTACGGGGATCGGGTGGGATATGTGTCGGTGTAGGGGTTACGGGGATCGGGTGGGATATGTGTCGGTGTAGGGGTTACGGGGATCGGGTGGGATATGTGTCGGTGTAGGGGTTATGGGGATAGGGTGGGATATGTGTCGGTGTAGGGGTTACGGGGATCGGGTGGGATATGTGTCGGTGCAGGGGTTACGGGGATAGGGTGGGATATGTGTTGGTGTAGGGGTTACGGGGATCGGGTGGGATATGTGTCGGTGCAGGCTCGATGGGCCGAAATGGCCTCTATCTGCACTGTGGGGTTTCTGTGATTCTGTGAATATAATTTAAATAGTTACATTTAATATAATTTAATAGTGGTACAATTAATTGTAACAATATATTTTAAAGAGTTGCTTCCCTTGCTATAATTTATTAGAATTGATTTTATATAATATAAAGACTATAATGTTTCAATATACCAATCAGAGAGCGGGCCCCCCATTGTCCACATTGCCATGACGTCAGCAGGCTGGGCGGGGAAACCCCACCTCCGGAAACCCCACCTCCGGGACAGCCAATCAGCGACCGGGCGTTGATTGACGTACATGGTGCGCTGGGAGGAGTTCCCACTGAAGGTTCCGCGCAGACGCAAAGCGACCAGCGAAAGAACAGAAGAGAATGTACCCGAGAGTGGGGTAAGAGCGGGCCGGGGGGGTGTGTGTGAGAGAGAGAGAGAGTGGGGTAAGAGCGGGCCTGGGGGTGGGTGTGTGAGAGAGAGAGAGGGGTAAGAGCGGGCCGGGGGGTGGTGTGTGAGAGAGAGAGGGGTAAGAGCGGGCCTGGGGGTGGGTGTGTGAGAGAGAGAGAGGGGTAAGAGCGGGTCGGGGGGGGTGTGAGAGAGAGAGGGGTAAGAGCAGGCTGGGGGGGTTGTGTGTGAGAGAGAGAGAGAGAGGGGTAAGAGCAGGCTGGGGGGGGTTGTGTGAGAGAGAGAGAGAGAGGGGTAAGAGCGGGCCGGGGGGGTGTGTGTGAGAGAGAGAGGGGTAAGAGCGGGCCGGGGGGGGGGATGTGTGTAAGAGAGAGAGTGGGGTAAGAGAGAGAGTGGGGTAAGAGCGGGCCGGGGGGTGTGTGTGAGAGAGAGAGTGGGGTAAGAGCGGGCCGGGGGGGGGGACACTTTTTTTAATATTTACATTAATGTATTGGCAAAACTACTTGAACAATCTACAGCACCCGGCCTCCCCCTATATGAATCCAAGGTTAAATTCCTCCTCTATGCCGACGACCTGGTTCTGCTGTCACCAACTAAGGAGGGTCTACAGCAGAACCTGGACCTGCTGGAGTTGTACTGCCAGACTTGGGCCCTGACAATAAATCCCCAAAAAACCAAAGTCCTTGTGTTCCAGCAAAGATCCAAACAACATGGACCCACAATAAATTTCACAGTAGGAACAACCAAAATTGAACAAACCGCTCACTACACATACTTGGGCTTAAAAATCAGTTCTACGGGAAACTTCAAACTGGCTGTGAATGAACTGAAAGAGAAAGCAAGAAGGGCTTTCTATGCCATCAAAAAATCAATCCAAATAGAAATCCCAATTAGCATTTGGCTCAAAATTTTCAAATCAGTAATTGAACCAATTGCACTCTATGGCAGTGAGGTCTGGGGACCACTAACACAACAAGATTTTGCAAAATGGGACAAACACCCAATTGAGATCCTACATGCGGAATTCTGTAAAAGTACCCTCCGGACTCAAAGGAAAACAGTAAACAACGCATGCAGGGTGGAACTAGGCCAATACCCATTAATAATCACTATCCAAAAAAGAGCCACCAAATTTTGGAATCACCTACAAATGAGCAACCCCCAATGCTATCACTACGACACCCTGAAATGCCAAGAGCTGACCATAAAGAAGAATACCCTCAGTCAACTAGTCCTGGGACTCAGTGAAGTAACTAATAACAATACTAACAATAACTAGTCCCAGGACAGTGACAGGGTAACACAAAGAATTCGACCCAACACAATCGTCGCTAAGCAAAAGGAAAAATATCTCTCATATTGGGCAGAAACAACAAAAACCCAAAGCAAACTCAATTGCTACTTGGCCCTAAACAGACAATACAACATAGCTGATTACCTGACCATGGTAAAGGATAACAAACTGAGAAGAACCTTGACAAGGTACAGACTTAGCGAACATAGCCTAGCGATCGAAAAAGGCAGACACAGGCAGACCAGGCTGCCAAGAGAAGACAGGATATGCTCTCACTGCAGTCAGGGAGTAGTTGAAACAGAGATGCACTTCCTCACAGCCTGTGGAAAATATCAGGGCATCAGAGAGAATTTCTACCAAAAATTCTCACAAATATGCCCTGAATTCAGAAATCTGAATGACAACCAAAAACTCCCATTCCTACTGGGGGAGGAGAGAAGCTGTGTAACACTGGCGGCACACTATGTTACAGCTTGCCATGAACAGAGGGGCAACCAGTAAACTAAGACGAGTATATATAAACAAGGCGAATGTATATTTATAAACTCAGGGATATACCTGTTTATACACTGTATGAATGGAACCGCGTTTATGTGTTCAACCATAAATGTATTTTGATGCTTTGGCAACATAAGATGTACCTTATCATGCCAATAAAGCGATTTGTATTGTATTGTGTGTGTGTGAGAGAGAGGGGTAAGAGCGGGCCGGGGGGGGTGTGTGTGTGTGAGAGAGAGAGAGAGAGGGGTAAGAGCGGGCCGGGGGGGGGGGGGGTGTGAGAGAGAGAGTGGGGTAAGAGCGGGCCGGGGGGGGTGTGTGTGAGAGAGAGGGGTAAGAGCGGGCCGGGGGGGTGTGTGAGAGAGAGAGGGGTAAGAGCGGGCCGGGGGGGTGTGTGAGAGAGAGAGGGGTAAGAGTGGGCCGGGGGGGGTGTGAGAGAGTGGGGTAAGAGCGGGCCGGGGGGGTTGTGTGTGAGAGAGAGAGGGGTAAGAGCGGGCCGCGGGGGTGTGTGAGAGAGAGAGGGGTAAGAGCGAGCCGGGGGGGGTGTGTGAGAGAGAGAGGGGTAAGAGCGGGCCGCGGGGGTGTGTGAGAGAGAGAGGGGTAAGAGCGAGCCGGGGGGGTGTGTGAGAGAGAGAGGGGTAAGAGCGAGCCGGGGGGGTGTGTGAAAGAGAGAGAGAGAGAGAGAGAGGGGTAAGAGCGGGCCGGGGGGGTGTGTGAGAGAGAGAGAGTGGGGTAAGAGCGGGCCGGGGGCGGTGTGTGTGAGAGAGAGGGGTAAGAGCGGGCCGGGGGGGGTGTGTGTGTGTGAGAGAGAGAGAGAGAGGGGTAAGAGCGAGCCGGGGGGGGGGGGTGTGAGAGAGAGAGTGGGGTAAGAGCGGGCGGGGGGGTGTGTGTGAGAGAGAGGGGTAAGAGCGGGCGGGGGGGTGTGTGAGAGAGAGAGAGAGAGAGGGGTAAGAGCGGGCCGGGGGGGTGTGTGAGAGAGAGGGGTAAGAGTGGGCCGGGGGGGGTGTGAGAGAGTGGGGTAGAGCGGGCCGGGGGGGTTGTGTGTGAGAGAGAGAGGGGTAAGAGCGGGCGCGGGGGTGTGTGAGAGAGAGAGGGGTTAAGAGCGAGCGGGGGGTGTGTGAGAGAGAGAGGGGTAAGAGCGAGCCGGGGGGGTGTGTGAAGAGAGAGAGAGAGAGAGAGGGGTAAGAGCGGGCCGGGGGGGTGTGTGAGAGAGAGAGAGTGGGGTAAGAGCGGGCCGGGGGCGGTGTGTGTGAG